>NC_064629.1:119872178-120175208 GCF_023864275.1 Schistocerca cancellata | reverse complement strand
AATCTAAACTGGCGATTCCAAAGAACTGCAGGGGTATAAGTTAATAGCAACGAGGTAGTGGGGGAAGAAGGGAATTATGGTCGTGCTGATAAAAGGCTTACTCGTCATCCTGATCAGCATGAGTGCAAAAATGTGGGGTACCATTAATCCATGCCTGCAATCGACGCGTAGGTGAAATTCGCGGTATTTAGTGGTTTCGTAAGTGATTTGTTGAATCGAAAGCTTTAGTAATGGATGTTGTGGCTTAGGAGGAAAATATATGACCAATGAGAAAATTATGTTGCGGTGTACGCAGGGTTTTTTCTGGGTATATTCGTGGACAGCCATCTGCGATCGCAACACCAGGGTAGCCCGGCATATTGGCCATCTATGCCGAGCGGCCCATTCGAGGCGAACCGGAAGGGTGCTCACGTTAAAGAATAAGGAATTGGGTATAATCAGGAACAAGTTCAGGTAACGGGTTTCAGAATAAGATTGATTGAGCACTGATATATCCATTAATCGCAGGGTTTTTTCTTTCCCCTCCCTCTGGGGGGAGGCAATATGTCTGAGTAGCATTGGCTACCGACCAGGGTGCAGATGAAGACGAGCCTCGTCGTGATGTGCCAACGATGCACAGATGAAAGAAATAGGTAGGCGAAAACTGAAAAAATAACCCGATCAGCTGGGCACTCTGCTGGCACTAACCACACTTTGTAAAGCACACGGCCCTCGGGGAGGAAGGTACAAAGTAATTCTTCCAATCCATAAGTGGCATACAACAAACCAGTGCAATGTCCTACCCACTATGTGTTGCCAGTTGCTAGCTGAGTACTAATTGATACCCAATAACTTGTATTTTTTCTCCCATTATGATTTTGTGTTACGTTTGAGCATTTCACAGTCATTTTGCTGCGCGCCAAGGCCCTTGATATACCCTATATGTTATAAAATGCACGTATTTTTATAATTTATGCCATTTGTTTTGTACAATATGCACTTGTATTTTATATGTATGACCCTAGTATGCAAAGGCCCACCACATCCCTGGGTTCTGGATATATTGCACTGTAGCAACACTCTCATTGCGTAAGATTACCCCTTCAGTCATGATACACGATTTTCTGAGTTAGCGATTCCGGAATCCTATTATGCGCCATGTTCGTGCCCAGAGCAGACTGGTAACGCATAACGCGTTCCCGTTCACAGGAGCGAGTAACAGAGTAAGATGGGGGCTCAGGTAATAAGCATAATATGCAGATCCTGGCGCCTCTCGCGTCCATCTACAAAAGATAACCTGAAGATGCCTAAATAAGGCGAAACGCGTCGTTGAAAAATAAAAAACTAAAACTGCAACGAAGACTGTTTTTAACCAATAGAAATACAAAGTAATGGTTGAGGTTGGAACGAATAGACGAACGACTCTGAGCAATGGTAGTAACCTAGTGCAATGCATGGGCGAGGGAGAAACTGTGCTCTTTCTCCTTAGGGGCGATTTCGTCTCGTGGGAGTTGACTACTACAAAATTCCCGAAATCCATGAAGTAACAGGGTGAGCTACGAAAAAAGGGGGACGCGAACTGCTGCGACATTGTGCAATTAAAACTTTCATTCATTAGGGTGGAAGTCTCTTGCTAACTATATTTCCAACAAGATAACGCATTACTGCACTTGGGTGATGACGTTACGTCATGGGTGCTAATCATCAACAATCTAGTGCTTATTTCAGCGGGTGCTTCAATCTTATTATGTCATGGGCGTATTTGTTTCAATAAACAAACGGATATCTCTCACTTACTAAACACACGGCAGAGCACTGTATCCCAACGGTAGCAGTGTCGATTTCCGTGCTCGCTCGTAACATCTTCACTTCATCATTAAATTACTTCGTAAGAAGTAGGATGAACAATAACGAAAGTTGTGTTCGTCTGAGTGAACTCTTAAATGTACAAAACGCACATGGGGTGCGAACTACAATTCTTCACTTACTTGGGAGAAACGTCTTTGGTTTTTCGCTTACCGCTCTGCAGCGAGAGGGTAGCGCACTTCTTTTCAACTTCAGGAGCGCATACAACTCTTCTCTACTGAGTAACTTCTATAACTCGGGTCCTTCACTTTCTTCTAAACATACCAGTCTGCTCTGGGCACGAACATGGCGCATAACAGGATTCTGGAATCGCTAACTCACAAAATCGTGTGTCATGACTGAAGGGGAATCTTACGCAATGAGAGTGTTGCTATAGTGCAACATATCCAGAACCCACGGATGTGGTGGGTCTTTACATACTGGGGCCATAAATATAAAACACAAGTGCATATTGTACAAAACAAATGGGATAAATTATAAAAATACATACATGGTATGACATATAGTGTATAGCAAGGGCTTTGGTGCGCAGCTAAATGACTGTGAAATGCTTAAACGTAATACAAAATCATAAGGGGAAAAAACTACAAGTTATTGGGTATCAATTAGTACTCAGCTAGCAACTGGCAATGCATAGTGGGTCGGACATTGCTCAACACCTCTAATCATACAAAATGCGCAAAATACTGAGTCTTCTGGTATATGTCTGGATGGGGAAGAAGAGGTTAGGCACCGTTTACTGACAGTGTGTACTTGTTTTAGTGTTCTGGTGGTGTATCATGTTGTAGTGACGGGACGGACTAACCTGAAATTTTTTTTTTTTTTTCTTGTCGGCTGTGACCGATGCTTGAAACCTGGTTCTCTTGGGTTGTGTGCTCCTTCTAGTAAAGCTTATATGTAAAGTTATCGGGAATATAAATGGGACAATTCGATAGTCGATTTTCATAAGTCTTATGTTCGAGGTGCTGGGTATAGTGAATAGGCAGGTAATATTTAATTCGCGGTACTAATTCTTAAATTTGTCTGTTTGGGAGTTCCCTTATTAGTGGAGATGCGTGTATGGTAAGAATTTTTAGGGTGCCGTCAGAACTAAGTGGTAAAACAATTTATCACACTCGGCACATGGTGAAGCAGGTAGCGTTATAAAACTGGCAAGATACACAAGCAGACGTGCTGCGACGGAGGCAGGTTTCAGATTAATGCTGAGATAGCGGAGCGGCTGTGTGGCGCGTGTAGTGGCAACAGCTCTGGCGTGTTCTAAGCGAAACATTTTCACGACTCCTTATGATGTTTGGATTAACCATTTATAAAATGCAGTTAATAAAATTAGAGTGGGATTAGTGACTGTTGTGAATAATACTCTAACTCCTTTCTCGAATGAATCGATTTAAATGGGTTTATTGGGTAAAATTACTATAGCTCATCTATAAAGAATTTTTTTTCTACTTTCGTGGTGGCAAAAGTGAATAGGCTGTGATGGGCACGTAATGGTAAAACTATTTAAAAATTTGGAAAAGGGAACAGGTAGTCAGTACTTAAGATGTGGCTGACTAGACGGAAGGTGGAACGGTGGTACTATACCTCACAGGAGGCTCTATAATTGTCCACGTCGTGTTTTGCCGACTCCACTATAGCTTGAATGGATTTTTTAAGTTTGTTTTATATGCCCAACTTCTAATTTCACCACACAAGTCTCCAGGGTTGAGGAGTTATTGCCCGATGACGACACGCAATACAGTTTGTTAAAGCGGAGTTCGCCGTTATTAATTATGTTTCTTAAATTTAATTTTACTACTCGTACAGAGACTCAACGTTCCTTTGTTTAACAGCGCGTCGTCAAAATAAGTATGAAATGCTAATGTCTTTGCAATACATAATGTCAACTATTGAGTTAAAGTTCGTACCTATTTTGCCATTTTAGAGAGGAGAAACCTTAAGCGCTTCTGCTTCTATAGTCTCAGTATCAAATGTTCACTAATTTCAATTTACTTCCTATCTCAGTTCAGTGCTTAACGCAATTTATATATCAATGTCATTTCAGAGATATTGAGTCGGTTCCACACTAATGGAATAACACGTAACTGTCATTTAACATCACTTTTATTAATAATCATTTTCCTTATGACGTAAATGTTAATGAATGATCACTATCTAGGAGGAAAGAGGGATTGATCCTAATCATGATATAATAGGTTTTAATGAGCCCGCAATCGTTAATTAAATAAAAAGTCACGTTCAAGAATGATATGCGAACAACTTTCGTTACGTCCGTTTTCACGTATCTGACAAAACTAAACCTGTCGCCCACAATACAAATTAACACTGACGTTAACCCCTTTTGTCGGAACATCGAATCGTAACTATTATGTGAAAGTTTATTCTAGTCCCCGAATTAATTCTTTTCAGATAGCGCACGACCGAACAGCAGAACGGAACACAGACGGCTTGTTTTTAACAACCGAACAACGTAATGACGTTACATTACGACAATGTCCGCCCAATGAATATCTCTTTGACTTTATCTTCTCTACTCTGCTTAGTTAAATTATTCCTAATTACAATTTATTCAGCTATTTTACGACAACATCGAACAAAAAATAAAATAAATTTATCCCAACGTAAAAGATCCGATATAGCTCGGAAATGCAGAGCGCCACCAAACTAAATGGCAGTGCATGGGAAGACACCCCATAATTGCGCACTTCATTATTGCGATGCTTTCCCGCTTCGCGTTCCGTCAGCCGGAGGTCGATTGCTTCCAAACTCCTCTCGGAATTATGGTCTGGTCTGCAGGCATGCTAAGGGTTTAGGTAAGCCAGTAAATTTATGGGTGGGTTTTTCAAGTTGTAGAAGTTACCCGGGTATGAGAAGGAAGGATGGAAGAAATCACGTTTGAAATAGGTATTACATAAGATGGTACCTTTCAGTATTAAATTGCGATACATTGGTTGATAGTGAAGATAGTACATTCTAATATGTGTAAGGTCTCATTTATCAGCGGCAGTCAGGCACACGGACAGCACGGAGAGAGGGGTAGTGGGGGTGGGGAGGTAACTGCAGTGCCAAGTGTTTGAAGTGACTCCGTCATTCACATTATGGCCGCTGAACGTGTGACTCCTTGTTGACGGGTTCACCTGATTATGACAGGCAGAGTGCACGTGTTTACAACTTTGCAATACCGCTGAGAGGCTGTACTTACCTTCTGAGTTAGCCTGAAATGGAACGGGTGTCCATGAGGGACGGTAGGGGAAATTTAGGGAGTCACTGTTGTGTGTAGGCCACACGGCCGCAGCACAGGAATAGTCATTGAGTTACCTAACATTTCTTTCGGTGTCAAAGCGACAAGTTATGTATCTTCGTTAGGAGCAAATTTCTCAGTTGATACTGCATGTTATTAATTATCACTCTGGCTGTTCAAATGGAAAAATTACTTAATGAAACATGGTGCCATTTCAGGGAGAAAGTCTTTGGAATGAAAAGGTAGAGACTTAATGCAATTATTACTTCATACAATATCCTAATACTGATCCATCACTTCTCGATACGATACTCTTATTTAGAATTAAATGTATTGGTATTGAAAATAGAGCTGTTGTCCGACCATTAGGCGTGTCATAACACATAAATGACACAATAAAAATAACATAATAAAATACTGGTTGAAACTAGGGATTAATTAGGCTAGGCCAGCATTGCAGAACAGGCTGGGTGGGTAAAGCTCTTATAACCTCTTTCAGAGAGGGAGTCTAGGGCGACATCTTCATTTGCAAAGGAAAGTAATAAGGTGGTTGCTATAGCCTTGTTACTTTTTTTTCTTTTTTTTTGGTTGATACAACTGGGAATCTCGTAAGTAAGAAGAAGTACCTTGGTGTTTAGTTCCTTGATCTAAGAGCATATGGGTGTTTAGATCTCAGAGCGTATCTAGGGCTAGTTGGGGGGGGGGGGGGTTGGAACTTTCCTTTTCCTCCGCTTCACAGGGGGGCAGAACCTGCTGAAGGTCCAACGCTTGTCTCAGAAGGCAGTGGGAGAGGCATACTTCCTGAATAGGGTTTTAGTCTATCAAAATGGACGACCACCTTGTGGTCAGGTAGTTGTAATTCTGCATTGACAGGGGAAGTGAGCTGAATGATTGAATATGGTCCGTCATACAGAGGTGTAAATTTCTTCACTCTTCCTTTCTTTATACTATGATTTTTAGCAAAACCAAATCACCAGGTTTATAACGGGGGAGGATGGCATTTTTATTACTTCTTTCCATCTCTTTCCTGGTTGCTTTGCAGTTGGTCCCTTGTACCTTCTTCCAAATGACCTTAAGGCGGCGGGCTAGCCCCGTAATGGCTGTGTGATCGATTCCAAGACGTAATTTTTGGATCTCAAAGGGAGATTCCATAGGGCGGCCAAACATTATATCATAAGGGGTATGTTCAGTGGCTTTGTGGAAACGGCTATTGTACGCATTTTCCACGTATGGAACATATCCCTGCCAGTTACTGTGGGCTGAGTTGATGTAATAGGAAAGCATTCGTTTCACACTGCGGTGTAAGCACTCAATGCGGCCATTTGCCTGGGCGTGAAAAGGGGTGGTTCTCCATTTTCTAATTCTCAGCAATTTGCAAACTTGGACAAATAAGGCAGACATAAAATTGGTTCCTTGATCTGTTATAATGGCTTCAAGGCTTCCAAAAGGAAGGAGAAGATGATCCACAAAAGCTCGTGCTACTGTTTCAGCTGGCATGTCATCGATGGGTACCAAAGTAAGGTATCGGGAAGAGTGATCGATAATGGATAGGATATATTTACTTCCTTGTGTACTTACAGGAAGTTGCCTATGTCCAAAGCCACAAACTGAATGGATTTTGATGCCTAAGGAAGAGATTGTAAGGGAATTTTGAATCGCAGGGGTGGTGCTCTTTGGGCACATGGTAGGTAGTTTTTTATATACTTAGCAACATCCTGCCATCTTTACTCCCACCAATACCTCGTGGAAATGTGGGCGTTTGTGGCTCCCGGCCACTATGGCAAGCTTGAATACTGTCACGGCACTGGGCAATAATTCTGGATTGTAGGTTTTTAGGTATTACTATAAGTTTACCTTGGGGGGTCTTGTGGTGTAGAATTCCATCTTATGTAACCAAATCCGGTTGGGAGCGATATTGGCAACATTTTGCGTCGTTCCTCTGTGAGTCTTTTAATTCGTCAATTGACACATCGTCTGTCTGAGCTACTCTCACTTTTTTGCTAAGGGCGTGAGCATTCTGGTGCAGTTTTCCAGGTTTGTGTTGCACTTGGTAATCATCCTCACTCAATTTCAGGGCCCAGCGGATGAGACGGTGCTAGGGTTTCTTAAACTTTATAGCCACTTAAGTGCTGCATGATCTGTTACTACTGTAAACTTTCTCTCACAAAGACAGCATCTAAAATAGTTGACTCCAAACATTGATGCCAGCAATTCTTTCTCAGTAGTACTGTAATTAATGTACACCTGGTTTAGCTGACGGGATGCGTAACGAATTGGTCTTCCCTCAACGTCAATAATTTGACTCAGAATAGCCCCACTGCAAAATCGGACGTGTCACAGGAGAGAATGAATGGTTTTTCGAAATCGGGATAGATCAGTAAGGGGGAACTAGTCAGAACATCTCTGACATGCTGCATGGGAGCTTCACACTCAGGGGTCCATTAACAGGGTACATCGTTTTCCAACAAGTGGGTAAGGGGTTTGGCCACTGTGGCATAGTCTACATCTACATCTACATCCATACTCCGCAAGCCACCTGACGGTGTGTGGCGGAGGGTACCCTGAGTACCTCTATCGGTTCTCCCTTCTATTCCAGTCTCGTATTGTTCGTGTAAAGGACTGTCGGTATGCTTCTGTGTGGGCTCTACTCTCTCTGATTTTATCCTCATGGTCTCTTCGCGAGATATACGTAGGAGGGAGCAATATACTGCTGGACGCTTCGGTGAAGGTATGTTCTCCAAACTTTAACAAAAGCCCGTACCGAGCTAATCAGCGTCTCTCCTGCAGAGTCTTCCACTGGAGTTTATCTATCATCTCCGTAACGCTTTCGAGTTTACTAAATGATCCTGTAACGAAGCGCGCGGCTCTCCGTCGGATCTTCTCTATCTCTTCTATCAACCCTATCTGGTACGGATCCCACACTGCTGAGCAGTATTCAAGCAGTGGGCGAACAAGCGTACTGTAACCTACTTCCTTTGTTTTCGGATTGCATTTTCTTAGGATTCTTCCAATGAATCTCAGTCTGGCATCTGATTTACCGACGATCAACTTTATATGATCATTCCATTTTGCCGCCCGGGTGGCCAAGCGGTTAAAGGCGCTACAGTCTGGAACCGCGCGACCGCTACGGTCACAGGTTCGAATCCTGCATCGGGCATGGATGTGTGTGATGTCCTTAGGTTAGTTAGGTTTAAGTAGTTCTAAGTTCTAGGGGACTGATGACCTTAGAAGTTTAAGTCCCATAGTGCTCAGAGCCATTTTTTTTCATTCCATTTTAAATCACTCCTAATGCCTACTCCCAGATAATTTATGGAGTTAACTGCTTCCAGTTGCTGACCAGCTATTTTGTAGCTAAATGATAAGGGATCTATCTTTCTATGTATTCGCAGCACATTACACTTGTCTACATTGAGATTCAATTGCCATTCCCTGCACCATGCGTCAATTCGCTGCAGATCCTCCTGCATTTCAGTACATTTTTCCATTATTACAACCTCTCGGTGGTTCATGGTGTGGGTTCCTGTAGTCAAGTCCTAGTTCATGAACCACGAGCAACGTATGAGTGGCCAAGTAAGTGGTCCCGACAGTCGGGATACCAGTTACTTTGGAATAAGGCTGGGGATCTCGGACATATTCTGAGTCGTGGTCACCTTTGTGCTCATACGGCAAAGACTACCAAACCCACCGTTTAGTCCCTCAGCCGTTAGGGGTAAAACCCAATGGGACTCGGGGCAAGTAAGGCTAGCAACCTGCTTCCCTGGTACTTTAAATATGATGCTGGCAACAATCAGAGAAAAATGCCTCGGACCTTTGGAGGTGACGGAGTCCCACCTCTAACTGACAAACCAGGGACTCCTAAGATACGACTTGGCAAACAAATGGTAATAACATGGGGAGCTATTAATATCAATGGGGGATACTCTGGGAAAAAGGTAGAGCTGGCAGAGGCTGCAAGTAAGATGGGGCTGGACGTTTTAGCTGTTAGTGACATTCGGGTAAGGGGTGAGAAAGAAGAGGAAGTGGGAGAATACAAGGTCTACCTGTCAGGAGTCAAAGCAGGAATAGCACAATGGGGTGTAGGGCTTTACATCAGGAAAGAAATGGAACCCAGAGTAGTTGCAATAAGGTATGTAAACGAACGAATGATGTGGATAGATTTGACAGTGTCTAGCAAGAAAATTAGGATTGTGTCAGTATATTCGCATTGTGAAGGGACAGATCAAGATAAGATGGATAGTTTTTATGAGGCACTCAGTGATGTAGTTGTTAGAGTAAAGGACAAGGACAGTGTTCTGCTCATGGGTGATTTTAACGTCAGGATTGGAAATCGAACAGAAGGGTATGAAAAGGTTATGGGTAAATTAGGAGAGGATATGGAGGCCAACAGGAACGGGAAACAACTCTTGGATTTCTGTGCCAGTATGGGCTTAGTAATCACAAACTCCTTTTTTAAAGATAAGAACATTCATCGGTATACTTGGGAAGGCAGGGGAACCAGATCTGTCATTGACTATATAATAACAGATCAGGAATTCAGGAAGGCTGTGAGGGACACACGTGTATTCAGGGGATTCTTTGATGACACTGATCATTATTTAATCTGCAGTGAAATTGGGATTGTGAGGCCGAAAGTGCAGGAGGTCAGGTCCATATGTAGGAGGATAAGAGTGGAGAAACTTCAGGATAAGGAAATCAGGCACAAGTACATAACAGCGATCTCAGAAAGGTACCAGTTAGTTGATTGTAGTCAATTACAGTCATTGGAAAAGGAATGGACAAAGTACAGGGACACAGTACTAGAAGTGGCTAAAGAATGTATTGGAACAGTAGTGTGTAAAAGTAGGATGAAGCAAACAGCTTGGTGGAATGATACAGTCAAGGCAGCCTGTAAAAGGAAAAAGAAGGCGTATCAAAAATGGCTACATACCAGAACCCAGGTACACAGAGAAAGTTATGTTGAAGAAAGAAACTAAGCCAAACAGATAATTGCAGCATCCAAGAAGAAATCGTTGGAAGACTGGAAACAGGTTAGAGACTATGGGTCAAGCTGCTGGAAAACCATTCTGGAGTGTAATTAGCAGTCTTCGAAAGGGAGGTAAGAAGGAAATGACAAGTATTTTGGACAGGTCAGGAAAACTGCTGGTGAATCCTGTGGATGCCTTGGGCAGATGGAGGGAATATTTTGAAGAGTTGCTCAATGTAGGTGAAAATGCGATCAGTAATGTTTCAGATTTCGAGGTAGAATGGGATAGGAATGATGATGGAAATAGGATCACATTTGAGGAAGTGGAAAAAATGGTCAATAGATTGCAGTGCAATAAAGCGGCTGGGGTGGATGAAATTAAGTCGGAACTCATCAAATACAGTGGAATGTCAGGTCTTAAACGGCTACACAGGATAATTGAAATGGCGTGGGGGTCGGGACAGGTTCCATCAGACTGGACAAAAGCAGTAATCACACCAATCTTTAAACATGGAAACAGAAAAGATTGTAACAACTACAGAGGTATCTCTTTAATCAGCGTTGTGGGTAAAATCTTCTCAGGTATTGTTGAAAGGAAAGTGCGAGCATTAGTTGAGGACCAATTGGATGAAAATCAGTGTGGGTTTAGGCCTCTGAGAGGTTGTCAGGACCAGATCTTTAGCTTACGGCAAATAATGGAGAAGTGTTATGAGTGGAACAGGGAATTGTATCTATACTTTATAGATCTAGAAAAGGCATATGACCGGGTTCCTAGGAGGAAGTTATTGTCTGTTCTACAAGATTATGGAATAGGAGGCAAACTTTTGCAAGCAATTAAAGGTCTGTACATGGATAGTCAGGCAGCAGTTAGAGTTGACGGTAATTTGAGTTCATGGTTCAGAGTAGTTTCAGGGGTAAGACAAGGCTGCAACCTGTCTCCACTGTTGTTCATATTATTTATGGATCATATGTTGGAAACAATAGACTGGCTGGGTGAGATTAAGATATGTGAACACAAAATAAGCAGTCTTGCATATGCGGATGACTTAGTTGTGATGGCAGATTCGATTGAAAGTTTGCAAAGTAATATTTCAGAGCTAGATCAGAAATGTAAGGACTATGGTATGAAGATTAGCATCTCCAAAACGAAAGTAATGTAAGTGGGAAAGAAATATAAACGGATTGAGTGCCAAATAGGAGGAACAAAGTTAGAACAGGTGGACTGTTTCAAGTACTTAGGATGCATATTCTCACAGGATTGCAACATAGTGAAAGAACTGGAAGCGAGGTGTAGCAAAGCTAATGCAGTGAGCACTCAACTACGATCTACTCTCTTCTGCAAGAAGGAAGTCAGTACCAAGACTATGTTATCTGTGCACCGTTCAATCTTTCGACCAACTTTGTTGTATGGGAGCGAAAGCTGGGTGGATTCAGGTTACCTTATCAACAAGGTTGAGGTTACGGATATGAAAGTAGCTAGGATGATTGCAGGTACTAGTAGATGGGAACAATGGCAGGAGGGTGTCCACAATGAGGAAATCAAAGAAAAACTGGGAATGAACTCTATAGATGTAGCAGTCAGGCGAACAGGCTTAGATGGTGGGGTCATGTTACACGCATGGGAGAAGCAAGGTTACCCAAGAGACTCATGGATTCAGCAGTAGAGGGTAGGAGGAGTCGGGGCAGACCGAGGAGAAGGTACCTGGATTCGGTTAAGAATGATTTTGAAGTAATAGGTTTAACATCAGAAGAGGCACCAATGTTAGCACAGAATAGGGGATCATGGAGGAACTGTATAAGGGGGGCTATGCTCCAGACTGAACGCTGAAAGGCATAATCAGTCTTAAATGATGATGATGATGATGATGATGATACAACGTCTCGATACACCATAGCACCATCTGCAAAAAGCCTCAGTGAACTTCCGATGTCATCCACAAGGCCATTTATGTATATTGTGAATAGCAACGGTCCTATGACACTCCCCTGCGGCACACCTGAAACGCCTATAATAATTGCTGAGTCCCAGAAAGCTTCGGAATTCCTTTATATTTTTAGAGGAAGGGAATGTTTTAAGTGCTTCAATTGACGAAGATCTGGCTTTACTCCATCAGCACTAATAATATGCCCTCGATACTGTACTTGACTCTCGGCAAAGGAACATTTGTCTATTTCGAACTTAAACTGGCACTACTTAGTCTATACAAAACATTTCTTAACCTGGTAATATGTTCATCTATGGTTCTGGAAACTACAATGATATCATCTAGATAAACTAGGCACATTGTAGGTTTCAGTCATCTTAACAGCAAGTCAGTGAAGCGTTGCGCAGCCCAAATGGCATTCTCAAAAATTCATATAGACCAGAGGGAACTACAAACGTGATTTTCGGCCTGCTCTGTGGTGTAATCGGTATTTGATGGTACCCACTCTCCATATTACGGGTAGTGAAGTATTTGCAATTTCCCAGCCTGTACAGTGTTTCGTCGATATGTGGGAGAGGGTACCTTATTTAGTGCTCTCATATCGATGCAAAGACGGTAGGTCTTCTCTCCATTGATTGATTTCTTTGGGACGACTACGATTGGGAACGACCAGGGGCTGGTGGAGGGTTGTATTATCCCTGCCTTTAGCTGCTGTTGGATAGTTTCCTCCACAACAGGCTGGAGGTGATACGGTATTCTATATGGTTTCTGCGCAATGGACCTTGCATCTCTGGTGGGAAAATGTCATGGTAAACATGGTCAGTAGCCGGCAAGTAACGCCTTTCCTCTAATAACCAGAAGTGTTCTTCCAAGACAGATTACAATTTGTTTTGGTCAGCCGCAGGCAGATGATCAAACTTATCTTTAAATTTGTCTCTGAGCACTAGAGCAATATGACATATGCTGCATCGTGGAAGCCGATGTTTTCGGTTAGGTTCTGGCTTTTCTTTTACAGGGTTGTTTCCTCCAATCTCGTGGCCGCTAGTTATAATGGTGCCACTATGAATTTCTACCTCTTTCGTTCCGAAATTGTCCAAACAGACGGGAACATAAAACTTCTTTCCCTGCACTTCCTCTGTCGTTGAGCCACATTTAATATGTACCCGCAATCTGTCGAGAACATCATTTTGACGGAGAGGATCCAGCAATGTGGCTGTTCTCGGCAGTTCACGGGATTTGACCCCAAGCCAGAGAATGCGTCCCGCGCCACCGCCGATTCTAACAGAGGTAGTTGTACATAACGCTCACGTTTGCGCGGAAGGAACCTGTAGAAGCGGGCGCGTTTCACTAGTACCTCGTGGCGGAACGACGTGGGGGCCATCGAAATGGTGGGTTTCCTCACTGAGACAGAAAGTTTGTGTTCTGTAATCTACTACACTCTGACAGTGGTGGAGGGAATCATTCCCCAGGATGACATCAAAATCTCGCTTTCGTTTTCGAATTACATCCATGTCAAAAGGGTTGTGGCTGGCTCCGATTTTCAATTGAACTTGCCAATACCCAGCCGGTACGATTATTTCGTCGCTCAGACTGTCAATGTGGTGACGAATAATACGCTGGTTTGTGCTCCCGTGTCGATAAGCACTCTTACAATTTTTCCTCGAACTTTGCCATTGAGGAGGATACTCGCCACATCATTTACGACACCGTGGCCGACTGGTTGCGTGAGTTTTACAGGGGGTGCTGTCGGGAAGCGTGACTTGCCCTCGCCTCCCTCCCCCCGACCATTTCGTGGCTGATTTTGGGGTCGTGGTGAATTGTTGGTAACTTCTTCCCTCTGCTGATTGTGCGAGGGGCTTCCGTTTCCAGGGTTCTGCGGGCAGTTTCTACTCGTATGCCCTATGGTTCCACATTGAGAACAATAGGGTGTGCGGCACTGCATGGCAGCATGGCCTGCCTTTAGGCAGCGTTGGCATACCTGCTCCTATTTAAAAATTGGACGAGGTTGGTCATTCGGACGCACCGAACTGGCAATAAAACGCCCTACCACCTCTCACATCATCGCAAGTCATGTGGCATCATGCAACGAGGTGGGTGATGATATTTTCGCCTCTCCTCCAACATACGGGTCGAGTCCACATATAAATACGTCAATCGAACGGGCTTCTGCCTGCTCAATTAACACCTCGTTATGGACGGAATCCGAACCCAGCGTGAAGTGCGGCAAACCACAGCACGGATTCGGTCAGCAAATGTCTCTGCATCCTCCCCTTCCTTCTGGCGGAGGAGGGACAACTTGTCCCTGTAATAGCGGGCGCCACGCCTGTCCGAATATACCCGCCAGGGTAGCCGAGAGCGGTAATGCGCTACTTCCTGGACTCGGGTAGGCGCGCCGGCCCCGGATCGAATCCGCCCAGCGGATTAACGACGGGGGGCAGTATGCCGGCCAGCCTGGATGTGGTTTTTAGGCGGTTTCCCACATCCTGCTAGGTGAAAACAGGGCTGGTCCCCAAGTTCCGCCTCAGTTACACGACTCATAGACATTTGAAAACGTTCGCACTATTTAATGACTTCCACTAGACGCAGACAGCTGGGGTACACTACTTCCATCACGGGGGGTTCGGGGTGGCGGCAGGAAGGGCATCCAGCCATCCTCTGCCATTAACACTGCCAAATCTGTCATAACAATGCCGATCCCGCGTTGGAGCGGGACAAAGGCCCGAGAAAGAAAGAAAGAACGCCTGTCCGAATATCTCTCTTTCAAACCAGCCTCTAACGTGGCAAAAGAGGTGCTGTCCCTAAGGGTGTGAACTGATTCGATATATGTATAGGCGTCACCTGACAATTTAAGGTGGAGTACATTTAATAGGAAATCGTTTGCCCAAGCGCACGCGCGGCCTACATCTCGGACAGTTTGTAGAAAGGAATTTACTTGTTCATTGGGTTTCTAAGAAAACGTTGGAATGAAATTGACTGCAGGGAAACTGTTAGCCAAGGTTGCAATAGATGGCTGGGTTACTGTGCTACTTAACGTGCTTCCAGCCGTCATTTGCGGCGCAGCAGGGTGTGTTTCTGACGCACTTAGATTGGCAGACTGGATCTGAGCCAATTTTTGGCATTCTTCTGTCAATTCTATCTTTCAAACACTAAGTTATCGATTTCTACTTGAAGGGGAGCTACTGGATCTGGTTTTTCCGTAGGTGGGGAGTTCGATTCGCCAGTGGCGGTACTACGGGTTTGAGGCATGGTTACAATATTAGGACACCTAGTGCTCGACGAAAACTTTACAATTCGAACACGAAAAAAAAGGCCTACACGTGACAAGATGACGACGTAGCTGGCAGCAAGGGGGCGGCGGTGAGGAGAAATTAAGCAATCACAGAAGCTGTAGTTGTGGCGGTGGTGAGTCATCGACGACTGCATGCCGTTGGGCGACAGCGGCAGGAAACAACAGCGAAAATGGTGTCGGCGGTGTCGACGGCTGTGCGACGTGACTCAGCTAGTCGGCCAGAACATGCGCGTTTCCTGGATTGGGGCGCGCGGCCGGAACATGCCACAGCGCTACATCGGAGTGACGTGGAAGACGATTACCTGCGGCGTGGCGTAACACCGGACTGCCTGGGAACGGCAGCGGCAGCGGCTGGCTGTGTGGCGCGGCGAGACGCCTGGCCAGGCAAGCGACCTGGCGTTCGCTGCGGCAGCTGTTAAGGCCGGTTCCCACTAGAGCGCGGCAGCGCGGCGTGCGGAAACGGCAGCGGCAAGCGTTTTCCGCGTTGACGCGGCGGCTCGCGGAATTGGCGTTCCCATCTGGAAGCGGCAGACGTTAGCGGTAGCCAATGACGGACAGCCACTGAGGTACAGGGCAGGACCCACTGAAACGCGCGGTGCGTTTGATTAACTGTATCTTACACCTACATGAAGGAAAGACGAAGTTGGGTGAAGACATACCAATTTTTCATTTTCTGTACAATGTACTCTTTCACATATTTCATTATTCATGTTTTCTCATTTCACCATGAACAGATTTCATGACTACCGTTCACGATTGTTCACTATCTCGTAACACATTGAAACAATGTACGACAAAAGAAATTATTCAGATAGCTAAGCGAGACAAAAATTTAAAATGTGATACGGTAGCAGGTACACGAAACAGTAAGAACACAAAGGCTAGGGGGAAGGGATGAAAGTGGAAGCCACCTGATAGAATTTCCCACAGAGCATAATGTAATCATCGCCAGCATCTTGCTTAAGAATCACAAAAGAATAATATATATTTCGAACAGTTTTCGAAACCAGATTTTAAATTGTAAGGCATTTCCTGGTGCAGACGCAAACCTGACTGAAGACTGTCAATAGCAAGAAAAGCGTTCTGAAAAAGAAAATTTGTTCACGCCGAATATAAATTCTAATGGTTGGATACTATTTTACAAAGGTATTTGTGTGGAGTGCAGCCTTGTACGTAAGTGAAACGTGGATGATGAACAGTTCTGTCAAAAAGACAATAGACGCTTTCAAAACGTGGTGATTCATAAGAATGCTGAACATTAGATATGAGGATCGTGTGACTAAAGAAGAGGTACGGAATTAAATAGAGGAGGAAGAGGAAATTACGGCACAACTTTGACAACAATAGGGGTTAGTTGACAGGACGTATTATGGGGCGTCAAAGAGTGAGGACAAAGGGGTTGGTTGATACTATTCTGATAATAATCATCTGTCGAAATACTATTCTACTATTTTATCTGTTAATGTGTCCACCCCCGGTAGCTGAGTGGTCAGCGTGACAGACTGTCAATCCAAAGGGCCCGGGTTCGATTCCCAGCTGGGTCGGAGATTTTCTCCGCTCAGGGACTGGGTGTTGTGTTGTACTAATCATCATCATTTCATCCCCATCGACGCGCAGGTCGCCGAAGTGGCGTCAAATCGAAAGACCTGCACCAGGCGAACGGTCTGCCTGACGGGAGGCCCTAGCCACACGACATTTCATTTTTCTGTTAATGTAAGCAGTGAATTTACTCTTCCATGCACTCCTCCACAAAACATTTAAACCAAAACTGAAATCAGCTGAACACCAAATCTTTCAACCACTGTCTGACATCTACTGGATTCACTTTCAACTTTCTATAACTATCACCGGCTAGCCACACACACATACAGATATAAGGAGAACGAAAATAAAAAAAAACATTAGTTTTCAGCATATAATTCTGCAGTTTGGCAACATGTACATAAACAAACCAGACAGGAAGGGACATGAGGTGAACACACTGTAGTTACGACGTCAAATCAGAGTTTTCAGTAAAACATCTACTGCTAGTGACAGAAGAAAAAAGAGCGAACATGAAAATGTGCTTATGTTCCATAATCTAAGTTTTAGTTTAACCTCCAGCATGTGACCAGGTGAGGGGAAACGTATATGTCCGCCAAAAACTCGATTCACTGTAAGTAATCAGTCATTCACGTAAAAAAAGATGTGAACTGTTTTATAATCTGCAAGTGTCACATATCAAAACAAAACTGAATCATTCCAGATTCCACCGAAGATGCCTTAAAGTAAAAGGCGAAACGCGTCTTGAATCAGTAAAGTAAACTGGATAAAGAAAAAAGAAAGGAAATAATCAATAGCTCTACATATTTAGTAAATTACATCTTATGACATACCAGCAAATTAGTTTTGGTTTAACTTCTCATTCGACATGCTATTGATGCCGTTTAAAAAAATTCATCTATCCCTTCTGAAAAACTGTAGTTACTTTCATATCTCGGTAGATAAACAGATTTAGGATATTTATCATGCGACGAAATACATGACTTTTCACAAGTTATCGTTTGGAAAAAACACGTTTCGATTTCTTGAAACGGTTACGAAATTTGCGGTTGATACAACCACATGGTTTACGACGAGCAGGACGAAGTATCGGTCGCGTCGCGAGCGAGCCGCGGTCGGTCACGGCACAGCCCGTCCGCCGACATATCATTCAATATCTCGAGAACGGTGATAGCTATCGATCTGCTCTCAGCTTTAAAAACAATTTCGATATGTTGACTAAATTTCATACGCAATAATGTATAACCTAAAATGAACTGTACGCAAAGTCCACGCAATGCGTTTTCACCTCTGCATACTCATTAAAATTTCGTGTAAAGGTTTACGTAAATGCGATACAGCAAGTAACTACGACGAATAACGAAAAGAAATTCCGTCCTTTATCGAGAGAAGATATCAGGCTATAACATGCCCAAGAATCAAATTTTTCTACCGAATAGTTTCCTTGGAATCGGATGATATGTTTTTCATAGCTGCCGCAGCGTCCGCGCCAGCGCTTCGGCGGAAGTTCGTGTGGCCCGGGGTGCCGTACCTGACGTCACGCTCAGCGCGTTCTGTGATTGGCGGCGCGCACCTGGAGCGCGTCACGCGGCAGTGGAAGCGGTTCGACATGGGCAAACCGCGACGCAGAGCCCGCCGCGCCGTGCCGCTGACGCCGTTTCCATGGCAACCACGCCGCTGACGCGCGGTTTTGACGCGCGGCAGCCCTAGTGGGAACCGGCCTTTAAGCCGTCGGCACACAGACCGTGCTGTCGAACGTTAACGTTGAGCGTGCCAAGTTCAACGAGCTGCTGAACGCTCAGGAACGATGCAAATCGTGCATACGGTACGTGGGCCCCAACGTGGTATACGCGATCGCAACGCACTCCAGCGGCAGTTAGAGGGATGTTTCTAGTTCGTAAATCACACTGTTTACTCAACGGGCGCGCGTAAGATTCCCACGTTAGCTCTATTAAAACACACATTTCCTCCATCGTTCACGAAAAGGAAAGTACCGTGTCCAATCAATAAGGACACAGGCTTATAGAAGTTCAATTACAAACAGTGCGGTACAAATTTGGAATACTTCACGCATAAGATAAACATTATTTCATCATTCCCACATTTTAGTAAAATCTCAAGGTCAGTCTTACTTGATCAGTGTTCCTACCCAGTAGCAGGATCTATGCAACATGTGAATTACGGAGCGTAAAAGAAAAAGAAGAAAATATCTTTATACAAGTAGCGCAAGCTGTCCTGTAATTAAGCCAATCGAACAAAGTCACCCCTCAAAAAGAGGTGAACTTATATTTACATATCATCAAATATTATAGCATATGCTTATATTAAACTAATAATAAAGTATCAGAACTAAATAAAAACGCGAATGATAGGAAAAAAAATTGGGAGTGTTAAGACGTGAACCACCGTCCCAACAAAGACTCTTAACTGGACAGAGACGCAACTTTTTTTTTTTAATCTAATTTTGATCGCTTTCTTTCGTTGTATTTGCTCGGGGCGGACGTCGTAAGACATCCGGTTAAGTTCGTTGTTGATCGATTAGCTCATCTTCCATTTATTACAGAGGGCAGCTAACCCTCTGACCGAACACGCTGAGCTACTGTGCCGGCATTCTCATTTTGTTCCATATTGTTCGTTGAATTTGTTCAGGGCGGACGTGCGATGACGCCCTTCTAGGTTCTCCGTTGATCTGTTCACTCAGTTTTCTTTTTTTCTTTTTTTTTTCAGACGCTAGCTAACCCTCTGACCGGACACGCTGAGCTACCGTGCCCGCTGTTAATTGAAATTTAATTATAATGGTTCAAATGGCTCTGAGCACTATGGGACTTAACTGCAGTGGTCATCAGTCCCCTAGAACTTAGAACTACTTAAACCTAACTAACCTAAGGACATCACACACATCCATGCCCGAGGCAGGATTCGAACCTGCGACCGTAGCAGTCACGCGGTTCCGGACTGAGCGCCTAGAACCGCGAGACCACCGCGGCCGGCATTTAATTATAACAAATTGTACGAAGAACAATGCGGTTTGGGTGGATCTTCAGTGTGTCGCTGCCTTCAAATAGCCTACTCTCATAATCCGCTCGCTACAATAATTCTTTTGCCATGAATGTGATGTTTCTCATTATTTTATTGGAACGAATCACACAACTAACAACGGGTTTTCCAGTGATTCTCAATTTGCTGGTACTCAGAAACGGCATATATACATACAGGCTTGAAATGAATACCAATATGGCGCCTCACAACTCTGTACTGAAGGGAGGCGGCGTGCGTGTGACGTAGGTGGCGTTGTGCCATCTCATTGGTCAACGCTCAGACTCACGCTCAGAATATCTGTCACGCCAGATATTGCTCTGTACGTAAGGAAAGACTCCCGAACGTGCTATACCACGCTATGATGTCAGAAACTGGGCACGTTCAACGCTCAACGTTCGGATGCACGGTCCGTGTGCCGACGGCTTTAGGAGAGAACGCCGAAACGGCGGAAGGCTGCGTCGCAAACCACGAATGCGTGCTCCTGTTATTGCGCATCGCATCTGGCGCGTTAAGCGCGAAGTACAACTGCCAGTTTCATTGGGTACGGCATGTTGAACTTCAATTACGTCGAGAACACGGGCCTAACGGTGAGCGATCACACTTCTGACGTGAGACGTTAAAGTGTCAGGATTGGCGAGGAAGGTAAAGCAGTGGGCACCCGTTGAGACTCAACGGATTAGATTTAGTACAATGACGTGATTTTGTACGTCATCCCTTGTGTGCGGGGATACTTTTTGAAAACCCGTGTTGAGGATACTGGATCCCCAAGGCTCATTTTGCACATAGAATCCCTATGCTAGGGATAACCTTGCGCAGAAAAGAATAATGTGTCTTGAAGGTAACAACATTGAGTTTAGATTAAGTAACGAACTGCGAAAAGTGTGTCGCAAAACGTAATAAGTTCGCGTCGTGGAAAAGTTAAAACGGGTCGAAGGATTACGAACATTAAGCAAGTGAAGTATAACAAACCATCACCAAGAAGACATTTCGAGAAAGACGAAGGAAGGCAGTGGCAGCAGACGTCCTGTGGCCAGTCTAGTACACAGAAGGGGCATCGCTGCCCGCACGGAGCGCACGGGAATCAGTCCGTTACCACGTGAGAGACAGGGTGACATGGAAGAACACAGGATTACGGACGCACTGGCGCAGCATCACGACAAGCGAATAGCTACGTCAGGGCCGCACAAGGTGCATGCACCGGTGCATCGCACAGTGCAGAGTGCAGAAGATGGCTGCGCTATGTTGACGACGGTGCAGACCCCCCGCTCCTCGGCTTTGCCCAACAGCGCTGCCTCTCACTTCCTTAGCTTGTGTCGCTCGCGCCGCCTGTCTCGACCTGTTTCAAAGCTTTTACCCTGTTGTCTTCGTCATTGCCAAATACTAATGTACACTAGGTGGAGAGCTTAGTTTGGTGTACGGGGATAAAAGACATTTATATAATAACTGTAATGGTAACAATTTTAAATTTGGTTTCAACACAAATGTATCTTCCTATGTGCTCTTTATTTTATTTGCAATTATGCTACTACGATCTGGAACAAGAGATTGACTGACAGCAATTCTGAAAGAATTTTTAAAATTACAATTAGAAATACTCGCACACGATCTAGTTTTTGTACAAGACAAAACAGAAAAACCTTTCACATACACAAGTGGAACCAAACATAGAAATAATCTTCGCTGCTTCTCTGTGTAACTTGGGAAATTCTTCCTTCGGCTAATTCTCGTAGAATTGGAGCAAACCTTTTGTATTGTAAAACACGTCCTTTCGGTGAACATCGCTTTGAAAATCAGTTAGTTCGAAATGTAAATCTGAAGGCGCACTTTCAATATCCATCGAAAAAGGTTGCGAGGTGCCGGGCCAAGCAGAGTATTTAACACTAAATTCTTCTAGAATCTCCATATGTAAATGATGCTCTAAGATCCCCCTACTCTAACTCCGACTTTTGCTGTTGCACATGGATTAAAAAATATACGCGAACTGACTGTAATCAACCCTACAAGTGGAGTAGAAAAGAGTTTGGCACCTGCAATAATTTAATTTGATAAATAAGTTAAATAAAGGAAGGTTTCATTAACGTAGTGAGAAATGATGGGTTGCTCTACCGATTAACAGAATGAAAGTTCTGTCCAAAATAACAATATGATTTATTAAGACTAAACACAAAATAATAAACAAAAACACATGAAACATTTACAATACATCAAATTGGCTCAAATTGGATACTCAAACAAACGCTATGAAGCTGAAGTTGTCCCTAAACTAGATTGTGAGGTTTAAGACGAAGTGGTATGTGGAGCCAATTCCTTGCCACTCAAATATTAAGAGAGACACACAGCTAACCCAACATTAATTGCTGCTACTCAAGACAGAACAAAGTTAGAAAAAGACGAACAGGCGCGCTCTGCTGAGCTCTGATTATCACCTAGGAAAATCCCTATCTGCCGGTGCTGTGGACATACATTACCAAACTGTCTTCTTAACTGCCAGAACACGATCTGGCGTACCGGAGGCGATGGCTGGTTGCTTCGACGTCCTCGACCGAAAGGCGAATGCCAACTACCCCAAGCACCCGTACAGCTCGAACACACAACATTCCCGCCCCCACGACAGTGGCCGTGGTTAAACGTTCCAATCAGCAACTCGAAAACCGGCGGAAAATTCCACTCTATTGCCGGAGCACTATCATTCCACCAATGGAGATTCTTGGCGCCAATTTCTGCGCTGATTTTGCTACGTCACGGAGCTATGCCCTGAGCAAGCCAATCACAGTTACTATTTTGCAGAAAGCGCGGGAATTTTCCCGCCACAACTGCCTGGGTACACAAGTCATTCCCACGCCTCGCTGGTAGCCCGCCAGAAAGTGTTTTCGCTAAGTTTCTGCGAAGTAACGGAACCTCTAGCCCAGCCGCTACTTCAGACCCCTCTGGGCGTGTCTTTTGACCATGTCGGCGTCTGCAAAGCATTCACTCGACTTCCTCACACCCGTCGGCTTAACCCTTTCCAGATCAGCAGAGCCCCCCTGTCACCGGACCACCCGGATGACGAGAGACGCTGCGTGGGAAGTTCGCGTGTGAAGGAATAGCGACTTTTCACTGCATGCAATTAGAGAGGAAAATCGTAAGATAGAAATATGAGAGGGGGCTCATGCCACCTCTCATAGCCCCTACGCCATTTTAGATTGTAATTGGTGAGCGGTTGGCTCACTTAGGAGCAAGGTAGTGAGTCAATCGCCCAAGAACAATCTCGCAAACTGGCTGCACATGCCGCACTCTATAAACAAAATCACTGCAACTGAAAAATGCAGCTCATAGAGGGAGGATTATTTATGATGTAGCCAACTTCACCTTCTCAATATGGAACACTAACACTCACATCACACATCCATACCCAGGGAGCCCCTTCCAAACACCGATTCACACAGACATTCACTCTATAAATATGGCCCGGGCATGTGAGCCAAATACGGAGCAATTTATTCTTTACAATCAGAGTTGGAGTGCTCCGCAATTAAATGCCCAAGATGTTACAACAATTTTAATCATTAAACTAACCTGAACTCACTCACACATGATACTATTTAAGTTAACAATCTCTTTGTGAGCTTTCAGAATCTAATTACAACCTCCGATTCATTCTGTCTCCCTGCAGCAAGAATAACCTTTACAAAATGTTCCCTGAGCTGATGGTCCATTCACAATGACAGTGGTGGTATCTGCTTCAGTTTATGGGGACTTCAGGCACACTGTTTGCATACACACAACAATAAATGCAAAATACAAAAAAACATGGTGTGGAGAAAAATACAGTAATTTGTAATAAGAATTACAGTGTAAAACACAAACACATACAAGGTATAACATACATTACAAAAACAACACTAGAGAAGGAAATTTAAGAAAAAAAAAACAAGGTTCATGGGGCATCAAGTTGTGCGTGTACATTGCACAAAGTTCATGACTGTGCTGAGAATGAGGCACTAAATCACAATGTTAGAAATGTTCGAAGCACTTCACAAATTCCACAGTACTGACATCACATAGGGCTAAACGTCGGGTGTTGTTGCTACGTTGTTGCAACGGCAATAGGGTGTGCTGGAGCATCTGCAGTACTCTGTTGAGATTGCACCAAGACCTACGCATATGATCACGGCAGTATGGTAGGAAGACACAGTGATAGGCTCTCCTCACGTCGATTAATTGTCTCTGAGGTCTACTTGTTGGGATACATTACTAGTCTAGGTCTCTTCTCTCGCTGGACAGTACTTTACGTTTCCCAATATTGCAGTTCGACGAGGGATGATGGCACGTGGAGTGACTCCACAAGTGTGTGAGGTCATCCATACAGGATCGAACTAGGAGCAACGATTGCTAAAACTGCTCTCTAATAGAGAGAAGAAGTTAGAAATGAGACCATACATTTGTTAGTGTGGCACGATACTGCTATGTGTATGCAGATTGGCCAATGCTAGTGAGTTGTAAAAACCCAAACAGGTGAGTATATAGCGTCCCTTTCTGTCCTGAGGCACATGAGGCGCAGGTTCTGACACGATATGTGATCTTCTTCGTGTACTCACGACAACGTGGTCTGCCGCAGGGAATCCCTCCAAACGGCTGCAGCGTCCGGAGAGCTAGCAGGCTGTCGCGTGTGGGTCGCGTGTCAGTGTCAACGGCCACCCTCACTTTCGCTTGTGGCCCGGCGAGGATCCCGCCCAATCCCTCAGGTCTACGGCCCGGTGACTGTCAGCTTGCAGGACCGGACGCTCGCCTTCTTGCAGGTAGCCGAAGACCTCTTGTTTTTGCGCTGGCTGGCCTCTGCATTGCCACGATACCCGTCATCTGCACAGTTCTGACAAAAATCTTATGCCTAACTTTTTCCCATGACCTTCTATGTTATAATAAATTTACATAATGACACATTGATGGTCTGTCATTTCAGACACTCTCATTTTACTTTTATAGTTATTAATCTTGGTGTATCAAATTTAGACATGGAAATAATTTATCCTGATATTTGTGTAGGGACTGGTCTCACTACTGTACATGGTGTGTGACGCTACACTGTTTGAACAGCTAAATGTGCGGGCCCACACTAATATTACTATTAATTATATAGATAGACAGTAGACATGCTCAAGAATTAACTACCATTTGCCAACGATCTACATTCTATGTCTTTTAATTAAATTATGTTGTTATGCAGATCTAAGTTTTACTGTGCTATAAAGAACATGCAACTATGCTACTTTCGCTCGCCCGTCGTCCCTCCATCTCGGGTCTGTGGTTTGGTGACCTGAAAAATAGCATCTCAACAGGCGCGCGCCAAACACTTGTGGTAGAAAACCGCCACACTATTAAGGATCTAGTTATTGTAAAATCCTAAAGTTTAATTTATCCTAGTATATGGTACTCTCTCTATTATTATTATTATATCTTATACAACACTCTTACATAATTCCTGTTACGCTGAGATGTCTCGCTGCTCGCCGCTATTGACGACAGTGATGTGCGCGCCCTACGACATGGCCTCCGAGTTCTCACTACGCCTCACTGAAACTCCAGAGACTGGGTTAGCCATGGCTAGAAAAGACAATAAATTTATAGTTGCAACTTCTTTTTCTATGTTATGCAGTATTCGCGATCAAAGCACACCTTTCCAGAGGCAATGTAATATGACCAAGCCAGGACTGGTTCCTGTTGAGTATTCCGTCGCCCACCACACAACAGCTACACAGTATGTCACGAATTTCCAAGTATAATTCCTTGGTTATTCATCTGTGACAGTCACAAGCAGTACGCTAAATCCCCAACCAGCACATTGGCATGGTAGGCTTTATGCCCGCATTTCTACCGTCTAGGCCCTAGGGCACCTTTGGAGTCAAACGCTCACAGGTTCACCCCGACTTGCAAGACAACGATGCTGGCGCATCACTGTAAAAACTATACTGCACATGTTCATCCTCGAAATCACGCAATATACCACAATCTTGCAGTGCACTGACGCGTGCCTGCAAGCATTGGTATGAACGTCTCACGAACTGGTTGTGGCCGCTATGGAGCGTATCACGACTTCTCAGAACGCTTCTAAGAGCACGTTCTTGTATGCGCCCGTTTGTGCGACATCTCCTCACTCATCATTATCCCTCAACATGGACACCAGACAGTAAAGGACTAAAACATTGCATCATGGAAAGATAGTGTCTCCTACTCCACCGACATTGGAAGTCGCGAACAGAGAAAAAAAAAAAAAAAAAAACGGATAGCAGCAGTAAATTCTTATGCGAGACAACGCAGCGTGTTAATACTTTAGCAATCTTAATCTATTAATGCAACGATTATCGTTCCCCGAAGAAAGGTTCATATATTTGCCTGTTCTACTATGTACACCACTTACACTACTACTATAGCAAGGTTCATGTATTTGCCCATTCTACTATGTACACCACATACACTACTACTATTCCACGAACTCCTTTATGTGAGAGATGTGGTGGAGTCCTATGGACTTCTTTCCTTTCAGCGTCTCCAATTCATAAGCATTGTGGTGAGCTGCTCTCCTTATACGGTACGGGCCGTTGTAAACAGAATAGAATTTTTGGCATTTCATTTTTTGTTTGTTCGAAAGTCGGAAAGACTTCACGAGCACCTTTTGTCCAATTTGGAAGTGTCGTAGACGAGCTCCCCTGTCGGCACGTCTCTTCCTGACCTCTGCTGCAGCCTGTATCCTCTTGAGAGCCAAATCCACTAAGGCTTGGTGCTGCGTTCGCGCCCTTGGTGGGAAGTTTACGACCTCGGTTATGAAGTCCTTAGGAATCCGGTTTTTCAGTACTGTAATGGGTGCCAATTTTGTTATCCCATGGGGTGCCTCATTGATCACCTCCTGGAAGTCTTTAAGGATAACGTCCCATGTCGTGTGCTGTTTGTTACAGTACAACCGGCACAAGTTTCCGAGTTCCTTAATAACCCGTTCTGCAGCATTCGAGCTCGGATGGTGTGAAGATATAAAAATGGGATCAATTTTACATCCACGCAACGTCTCCTTCCATGTTTTTGACTTAAACTGTGGCCCGTTATCAGAAATAATTTTACTCACATGACCAACCTGTGGTAGGAAATCCCGGATTAGGGCTCGTGATACAGTTCGTCCTGTCGCCCTCTTCAGTGGCGTAAAGGTAACGTATTGGGACGTTAGTTCAACAAACACTAATACGCAAGTATATCCTCTTCTTGTTCTTGGCAAAGGTCCCATCAAATCTGTTGCTGCTAATTGTCTTAATTTGGTCGGTACGATTGGGTATAATGATGCCTGCATGCTCACAGTGGTGTGCTTAGCCTTTTGGCAGTCTTTACACACCGACAGTACCCTCCGTATTCGACGCTCCATGTTTCGAAAGTAACACATGGTCCTTAGCTTGAGATTGCACTTGCGTGGTCCGAAGTGTCCATAGCTGAGGTGAGTATGCCATATAACCTTGTTTATTAGGTGTTCAGGGATGCATACCCCCCATTCAGTGTCATTGGCATAATTTCGGTGGAAAATTATGCCTTTCCGCAAGAGGTAGAACTGCCTGATGGTGGCGTGTCTTCTGTCTATCCATTTCTGTTTCAATAACACTAGGGCAGGGTCCTTGTCTTGCTCCTTCTTGATGTCCTGCATACTACAGGTAATAAAATTTTCAAAGGCTACTTTCTGCATATAGAAAAGGCAGTAGTGATTTTCCTCCAGATCTTCATCCATGTTGTGCTCAAATCCGATCGGTGACCGTGATAAGGCGTCTGCAATAATGTTCTGACTGCCGGGGATATATTCTATCGAAAAGTTGTACTGCTGCAGATATGATGCCCACCTAATGAGCCGCCTGTGATTAAGCTTTGCAGTCATCAAGAACTCGAGTGCCTTGTGGTCTGTGTAGACCCTCGTCTTGCGACCAAACAGAAGGTATCTGAATTTTTCAAACGCACATACAATAGCCAGCGCCTTTAACTCGGTTACTGAGTAATTCCTCTCACTCTTGGCTAGTACTCTGCTACCAAACGCAATTGTCTTCCACACCCTGTTTCCTTCATGTACATAGTCTTGGAACACCATGACACCCAGACCTGAGTATGAACTGTCCGTTACTATGCAAAGCTCTTCTGCTAAATTAGGGTGTGATAGGATGGGTGCTTGTAATAATGCGAATTTTAATGCTTTCCATTCGGATTCGGCCGCCTCATCCCATTCCCAAGGAATCTTCTTTCCTGTAAGTTGATGCAACCTAGGACTGCTCTGAGTTTTGACATGTATAAAGCGGTTGTAAAAATTTATGATCCCCAAGAACCCCCTTAACTGCTTCTTTGTCGTAGGAATGGGAACCTTTTCAATCGCTTCGATCTTTTCGGGATTTGGCGCAATGCCCTCACCCGTGATGATATGTCCTAGAAATTTGACAGAGGACGTCCCAAAATACGATTTTTCGATATTGATAGTCACTCCGTATTCCTTGAATGTCGCAAGGAGTACACCGAAGACCGCATTGTGCTCTCCCCAAGATTTCTCCGCGATCAGCAAATCGTCCACATAGCTGGTGACATGACGTTTCAAATTATCGCTTAGTATGCCGTCCAGCCCCCGAATGAATGCGGCAGACGAAATGTTCAAACCAAATGGGAGACGACGAAACCGGTAACATCTTCCAAATGCTAAAAAGGCTGTGTACTGTCTGCAATTTGGATGGAGCTCGATCTGCCAGAAACTCGATTTTAGATCAACTGATGAGAAGATTGATATTCCATGGAAGTTTTGTAAGACTTCCTCTAATCGTTCCGGTCTGTCTGTTTCGGGTTCTACACTCCTGGAAATGGAAAAAAGAACACATTGACACCGGTGTGTCAGACCCACCATACTTGCTCCGGACACTGCGAGAGGGCTGTACAAGCAATGATCACACGCACAGCACAGCGGACACACCAGGAAACGCGGTGTTGGCCGTCGAATGGCGCTAGCTGCGCAGCATTTGTGCACCGCCGCCGTCAGTGTCAGCCAGTTTGCCGTGGCATACGGAGCTCCATCGCAGTCTTTAACACTGGTAGCATGCCGCGACAGCGTGGACGTGAACCGTATGTGCAGTTGACGGACTTTAAGCGAGGGCGTATAGTGGGCATGCGGGAGGCCGGGTGGACGTACCGCCAAATTGCTCTACACGTGGGGCGTGAGGTCTCCACAGTACATCGATGTTGTCGCCAGTGGTCGGCGGAAGGTGCACGTGCCCGTCGACCTGGGACCGGACCGCAGCGACGCACGGATGCACGCCAAGACCGTAGGATCCTACGCAGTGCCGTAGGGGACCGCACCGCCACTTCCCAGCAAATTAGGGACACTGTTGCTCCTGGGGTATCGGCGAGGACCATTCGCAACCGTCTCCATGAAGCTGGGCTACGGTCCCGCACACCGTTAGGCCGTCTTCCGCTCACGCCCCAACATCGTGCTGCCCGCCTCCAGTGGTGTCGCGACAGGCGTGAATGGAGGGACGAATGGAGACGTGTCGTCTTCAGCGATGAGAGTCGCTTCTGCCTTAGTGCCAATGATGGTCGTATGCGTGTTTGGCGCCGTGCAGGTGAGCGCCACAATCAGGACTGCATACGACCGAGGCACACAGGGCCAACACCCGGCATCATGGTGTGGGGAGCGATCTCCTACACTGGCCGTACACCACTGGTGATCGTCGAGGGGACACTGAATAGTGCACGGTACATCCAAACCGTCATCGAACCCATCGTTCTACCATTCCTAGACCGGCAAGGGAACTTGCTGTTCCAACAGGACAATGCACGTCCGCATGTATCCCGTGCCACCCAACGTGCTCTAGAAGGTGTAAGTCAACTACCCTGGCCAGCAAAGATCTCCGGATCTGTCCCCCATTGAGCATGTTTGAGACTGGATGAAGCGTCGTCTCACGCGGTCTGCACGTCCAGCACGAACGCTGGTCCAACTGAGGCGCCAGGTGGAAATGGCATGGCAAGCCGTTCCACAGGACTACATCCAGCATCTCTACGATCGTCTCCATGGGAGAATAGCAGCCTGCATTGCTGCGAAAGTTGGATATACACTGTACTAGTGCCAACATTGTGCATGCTCTTGTTGCCTGTGTCTATGTGCCTGTGGTTCTGTCAGTGTGATCATGTGATGTATCTGACCCCAGGAATGTGTCAATAAAGTTTCCCCTTCCTGGGACAATGAATTCACGGTGTTCTTATTTCAATTTCCAGGAGTGTATTATGGTATTAATTTGTCGCGAGTCCAAGACTAAACGAATACTACCATCTGCCTTCTCGACTACTCTTAACGGGTTATTATAGGCTGAAGCCGTAGGTTCTATTATTCCTTCACTCAGCATTCGCTTAATTTCAGCTGCTACTTTCTGTCGATATGCCAAGGGGATTGGATAGGGTGGCACACGAAACTGATTGTGCGGACGTACACGAAATTCATATTGGAATTTCTTTATCGATCCTGTCTTGGGAAGGAAGACCTCCGTATGTGCTACTAGTAATTTGTGAAGCTCTTTGCGGTGGTCGCACCTTATATTCTTTATTGCTTCCACTTTTTCTCCTATTTTCTCCTTTATTTCTCCCATTATTCCGACTTCATTCTCATCCGTGTCCTCTCCCCTACCCGCAACGTCGACCTGTTCTTCCTTTCTGTCTTTCAGACACGCATAGTTTATCCGTACACAGTTAGACGGTAGTTGAGCTGGGATCAGCTGGTCGTCGAACTTAATGTGGACGGGATTCCCTTTCCTCAAAACCACTTCACCTCGTCCTAGATCAACTATCGCTTCATGTTCATTTAGGAAATCCGTTCCTATTATCATGTCGATCGCCAGATTTGGCACGATCCAGAAGTTAGACTCTATTTTGTGTCCTTGGCAGGAGAATTCCAGTCTTGTTTGTTGGGTGACCTCCGTACATTTACCCGCTAATGCCCCTTTTATTTTGGTTTTCTTAACCGATAGAACAGGCCAGTCCATCTCCTGAGAGCACCTCTTGTATGCTGCCTCAGATATTGCTGTTATGTAGCTTCCACTATCTATTATCGCATTCATACTCTTTTCATCTATTGCTACTGTGATAAGAGGCTGCCGATCTTGTCGAGGAGTTGCTTTATGTTCCTCGAGCAGGATTTCTGATAAATCTTCGTAATGTATCATCCGTAGTTGGCCAGGTCCGAGATTACGTGTGAAATTCCGGCGGCCTGTGTTCGCACTAGTCTGGCGTCAATCCCTTGTTAAGCTCCCCCTCCTCTGACGTGCATTAGGATTTGCGGGTCTAGTTTCAATCTCCTGGTTCCACTGTTGTCCTTGGTTTCTCTCTCTCCAATTACGGTCGCTTTGCCGTTCGTTATTCCTCCTATCCCAGATTCCTTGTCTAGATTGACCCTGCTCCCTGACGTTCTGGTTTCCGTGTCTTTGGTTTCCATAACCTTGAATAGCGTAACCTTGACTTCCGTAACCCTGGTTTCCTAACTGACCAGTGCGATTATACGATCTGTTGTCGTCTTCCCTTCCTGGCCCGTGGTATTTGTTACTTTGCCCCTTCTTCCTGTCCTTTGCGTCTTGTTTATAAAAGACTACTTCGATTTCGTGCAATAGACTCTTGAATGCTTCTGTGTCAGATCCACACTTGCCGACAAGTGTCCGTTGGTACCTAACTGGCAATTTGGAAAAGCAAAATTTAATGATTTCTCCGTTGCTATATGGACTATCTAAAAATTGATTCTTCTTGAGTAACTCATCAAGAAATTTGGTTGCGCTCCTATGCCCGGACACTTCCAGTTCAGGACAAAATATTATTTCCTCTTTAATCCTGTCTTGCGTTTGCTTTGACCAGTAGGTCCGCAGGAATGCACCAACTAATTCCTGATAAATCCGACACGTCACTGCCACACCCCGCATCTTTTCCGCGGCTTGGCCTTCGATGTGTCCACACATGAATTCTAATTTTGCCTGGGTTGGCCACGATGCCGGTAATGAATTTGTGAACTGCATCACCCAGCTCTTCGGATGCATCGACCCTCCATTTTCTTTGAACTTCTGGAATTTTAGTATCGACAGGAAGTGATTGTGATCAAAATCCTGTCTGATCCTCGCACTGGTGTTGTCACTCGTTTCCGATACTTGCACGTCTGCTGAGTGTCCTGCTCTATCTTGCTGATAACTGTGATGTGCTACCTCTGTATCACAGTGGAAGTGTCACTCAGAATTCACTCTCCTAAGTGGGCTATAGTTATTGGAGCTATTACTCGCTGTTCCTGCGTGTGCATTGTTAGTTCCGCACTCGGTCATTGGGCTAGAGCACGGCGGGCTTTTCCTCGGAGACACAATTTTGTGTACTCCATCATGGGTATCCGAACGCGCAGTGCTCGTGTGCCCGTTTTGCTCTAGTTTTGCTATCCGACTCTCTACTTCTTCCATTCGCAACCGCGATATTTCCTTGAGTTTTTAAGAATGCTAGGGATTTTGAGTGGGATTGTGTTGTACGTCGCAAGCGCCCTGCGAGTTTAGAAGTTGCTTCCGCGACTTTCATTGCCCCTGTTGCTGCCGTTTTGGCTAGGCCTGCTACTTTTTGTGCTACCATTGACATTTGTTTTGCTTCTCCACATTCTTTCTTTATTGTCAGTAATTCCCCACGAATTTCCCCTATATGCGAAATTATTGCCTCTGTGTCCTTCTTACGCTGATCTTCAGCTTCTTCCTTCTCCTTCTTACGCTGTTTCTCAGCTTCTTCCTTCTCCTTCTTACGCTGTTTCTCATCTTCTTCCTTCTCCTTCTTGCGTTGTTTCTCATCTTCTTCCTTCTCCTTCTTACGCTGTTCGTCAGCTTCTTCTTTCTCCTTCTTACGTTGTTTCTCATCTTCTTCCTTCTCCTTCTTACGTTGTTCGTCAGCTTCTTCTTTCTCCTTCTTACGTTGTTTCTCATCTTCTTCCTTCTCCTTCTTACGTTGTTCGTCAGCTTCTTCTTTCATTGATCGTAGGAAGCTTAGTATTGGGTTAATGTCATCATTTTGATCCTCGTCACACATGGGCGATGTAACTCTGGACACCTGGGCGCTAGAGCTCTGACGCGACCGAGCTGGCCTCTGTCTGTACTCGTTCATTTGACTATAAACATCTACTACCGTCTCGACCTGTGTGCCTGTCTCTGTTCCATCCTCCACTTCACTATCATAATCACGGTCGCGACGTTGCTCTAAGATTACGTCCAAATCACCTTCCTCATCAATGACCCTGTCGTCCTGTGCTGCTAAAAATGTGCCCATTGCATCTCCGAACCTATCCTCGTCAGTAACCTGCCTCTTATCCATTATGCTATCCTCTTTTGTTTTAGTTTCGCTCGATAATAGTCGTGCCTTACTTCTCGTGATCATTCATGAAAAAACAAATTTATCTAAAATTCACAATAAAAATCATCTACTCCCAATATTTTTCCACATAGACATAAAATTTCAACAACGCCGTTCCAACGCTGTAACTACAAGCTCGATTTGTTGTGGTACAGAAACTGCACACAAACCCGACAAGGTCTGATGTGGTACAGACACCACATCAAAGAAACACAAAAAAAAACAATGAACAAACAAAAATATATACACTGAAAACAAAAACTGTAATCATGCGCCGCTAATGAAAACTAATTGTGGAACTACAAAAAAAAGAACTTGGGTACTAATCATTAAAAAAAGTAGAGAAAAAAAATGAATGTTCCTACTAAGAACACTGATAGCTTATCAGTGATTCACAGGAAAGATCCTGGCAGGGTCGCCATTTTATGCGAGGTGCCGGGGCAAGCAGAGTATTTAACACTAAATTCTTCTAGAATCTCCATATGTAAATGATTCTCTAAAATCCCCCTACTCTAACTCCGACTTTTGCTGTTGCACATGGATTAAAAAATATACGCGAACTGACTGTAATCAACCCTACAAGTGGAGTAGAAAAGAGTTTGGCACCTGCAATAATTTAATTTGATAAATAAGTTAAATAAAGGAAGGTTTCATTAACGTAATGAGAAATGATGGGTTGCTCTACCGATTAACAGAATGAAAGTTCTGTCCAAAATAACAATATGATTTATTAAGACTAAACACAAAATAATAAACAAAAACACATGAAACATTTATAATACATCAAATTGGCTCAAATTGGATACTCAAACAAACGCTATGAAGCTGAAGTTGTCCCTAAACTAGATTGTGAGGTTTAAGACGAAGTGGTATGTGGAGCCAATTCCTTGCCACTCAAATATTAAGAGAGACACACAGCTAACCCAACATTAATTGCTGCTACTCAAGACAGAACAAAGTTAGAAAAAGACGAACAGGCGCGCTCTGCTGAGCTCTGATTATCACCTAGGAAAATCCCTATCTGCCGGTGCTGTGGACATACATTACCAAACTGTCTTCTTAACTGCCAGAACACGATCTGGCGTACCGGAGGCGATGGCTGGTTGCTTCGACGTCCTCGACCGAAAGGCGAATGCCGACTACCCCGAGCACCCATACAGCTCGAACACACAACATTCCCGCCCCCACGACAGTGGCCGTGGTTAAACGTTCCAATCAGCAACTCGAAAACCGGCGGAAAATTCCACTCTATTGCTGGAGCACTATCATTCTACCAATGGAGATTCTTGGCGCCAATTTCTGCGCTGATTTTGCTACGTCACGGAGCTATGCCCTGAGCAAGCCAATCACAGTTACTATTTTGCAGAAAGCGCGGGAATTTTCCCGCCACAACTGCCTGGGTACACAAGTCATTCCCACGCCTCGCTGGTAGCCCGCCAGAAAGTGTTTTCGCTAAGTTTCTGCGAAGTAACGGAACCTCTAGCCCAGCCGCTACTTCAGACCCCTCTGGGCGTGTCTTTTGACCATGTCGGCGTCTGCAAAGCATTCACTCGACTTCCTCACACCCGTCGGCTTAACCCTTTCCAGATCAGCAGAGCCCGCCTGTCACCGGACCACCCGGGTGACGAGAGACGCTGCGTGGGAAGTCCGGGTGTGAAGGAATAGCGACTTTTCACTGCATGCAATTAGAGAGAAAAATCGTAAGATAGAAATATGAGAGGGGGCACATACCACCTCTCAAGGTTTCATGAAAACATCGAGAATTGGCTGCAGGTAGGCAATTTCCTGAAACAATTACAAAGCCAATGTTGATAAATGAAAGTAATGTAAGCCGTTGTTTCGAAGTACTAAAATGCGATAGATTTTAATAAACATGTAATGTGTACTATTGGTTTTAATGTAATGTTACACTTGCATATGTAAGGCAATCTCCTTTATTGAGCTGTATGTCATATATCGGCAAATTACCTGGAATCGGTTGTTAAACGCATTTTCAAGGGATTTTAGCACCTCGACGTATTTTTCAAAGCGCTCTCCTTCCTGCACAGATGCAGTCAAACAAAAACATACTACCGTTTTGATTAGAGCGGTTATAAAAATCAGGCTGTTTTAATAAAGGTACAATTTATATCTCGCTTACCTAGTTCAGGAAAGTGTTGCGTATTTTTCTCTGAAAGGTTGTTTTTGAGGAGCTTCAGTTTATACTGGAAAGCGTTTATTTTGCTGATCATATCGTTGATGAGATTGTTTTCTTTTTGGAGTTTCAGACTTAAATAATTTAGGAGAGCCATAATGTCTGCTAAAACTCCTAAATCAGCTACCCATTCAGGGTCATGAAAAAGTTGCTCCGGACGTCCTTTGCTCTCCAAAAACTGAGCCAGTGTGGCGTAGTCGAAAAATTCGGGAAATCACTTTCCCTTTGCTCAGCCAGTGTACCTCAGCGTGGTAGGGAATATCTGGATACTCCTCTTCAAAGGAAATCAAAAATTCTTTGAATTGACGATGGAGAACGAATATAGTTCACGATACGCACCACTACCTTCATCACATCTTGAAGACCGATAACTTTCGCACGAAGAGCCTCTTGGTGTGCAAAACAATGAACGGAAGGTAAATTCGGCATGTTAAGTTTTTTCCGCAGTAGGCCAATAAACCCTTTTGCTTTACCGCACATTGCTGGTGCCCTGTCTGTGGTTACGGAAAACAGCTTTTCCCAAGGGAGTCCTACGCCTTCAGCTGCCATTTCAACAGCTGCTAAAATATCCGCCCCTGTAACAGTGTCCTTCAACGAAATCATATCCAGGAGCTCTTCCGTTACATGTAGGTCGTCGTCCATGCCACGCAAAAATATTGCTAACTGAGCCGTGTCGTTAATATCCGTTGACTCATCAAGTGCGATGGAGTACGCTAGGAAGTTTTCAATTTTGGCTGCCAGTTGTTCATGCAAATTCTCAGCAATGTCGTTGATTCTCCGATGTATTGTCATTCTGGAAAGTGGTATTCTGCTGTTCGCGGGAGCTAATGTGGGATTCATTGTCTCTACTACGTCCAACATAATGTTTTTTTATTAATGGCCCGTCCATAAATGACCTCCCAGCTCTTGCTAAACGTGGAGCAACTTTGTAACTAGCTCTGAGAGTCCTTTCGCAACACCCCTCATCGTCTTCACCCTAAAGTAGAGAAAAAAAGGTATGTTAGAAATAATTTATGTGAAAACGAAAACTAAGGAATCCAAACAAATGTTATTTCGTTTCACATGACCTTTAACCAAAATATACATGCTAAAGTACTTGCAACAAACCTCGTTTGTAGATACAGAATTCTCTTATGCAAGAGTTTGCAACTTCCGTAATTCTTCCTCTCTGGCATCCCCTGTTATATCACTATACTTTTCTGAATGCAATTTTCTGTAGTGCCTTTCAATAGACGATTTTCTGACACACGTAATTAGTGTACCGCAGATTAGACATTTGGCTTTATCGTCACAACGCACAAAAAATTAGGAGAGTTCCCATTCCGGTTTAAATTGACTTTCGGCAATTTTCCCTTTTCTTTGGAGCAGATGGTTCCATTATTCCGGTAATTGTCTTGCGCTTACGTATTCCAATGTTGACTAAGCCGTCTGGCAGCGCATTCGTCAGAGCACAGCGTCGGCCTCACCTAGCAAACCGAGTTGAGGCGAAGTACGCCGAGTTGAACCGATGCACTGTGCAGGCACTCGCTGCGCCTCGCTTTGCACGTGTGCGGTTTTCCGTGTTTGTGCAGCCCTGAGCTATGTTGTTCGGAGAGCACTGAAACTTACCTTAAATAAGGCGAAATTCGGATCAGATATAGGAAGATGTAAATAATAATTTTGAAAATAATTGTGTGTAAGGGTATGGTGTTAGGAGCGGTAGGACAATCCAAAAATCCGAATGAATAACTTAGCAGAAAACGCAGAGCAGAACTTGGCTCAAGAAGCGACAGACAGCCGGCCGCGGTGGTCTAGCGGTTCTGGCGCTGCAGTCCGGAACCGCGGGACTGCTGCGGTCGCAGGTTCGAATCCTGCCTCGGGCATGGGTGTGTGTGGTGTCCTTAGGTTAGTTAGGTTTAAGTAGTTCTAAGTTATAGGGGACTTATGACCTAAGATGTTGAGTCCCATAGTGCTCAGAGCGACAGACACTCAGCAGAAGACATTGGTTACTTACATCCACTGAAAAAGTCTAAGGAAGGTCATGGAAGTAAGATGAGTGTTTTAAAGGCAAGTGGGGAGCAGGAAATGGCTCAAGGGACTAAAGCATTGCAGACAATGTAGCTGAAGCAAATACTCAGGCAGTTAACAGTGACGATGTAATTATGGGAAATGGAACTAACAACAATAAAAATACTAAGTGTTACTAACTACGATAAATAAATTAGAAGAATCTAACAGGTTTTCTAAAGAAACCAACCAAATATTTCAGGATGAATTAGTTGAAATGAGAAAAATTAATGAGGCAGCTATCAATGAAAAGGAACATGTTCTACGGAAACTAAGCAAAAGTCTTGCGACATAAGCAAAATCATTCAGGAAACTAACAAAGAGACTATGACAAATCTTTAGAAGGCTATGAGGAGTATGTCGGCAGGTAGAGTAAATACGAGTCAGACCGTACAGGTGGGACGTAGTAAAAGAATAAATGAAAGTGAGAAAACTGTTAGCGGTTCAAATGGTTCCAATGGCTCTAAGGACTATGGGACTTAACATCTGAGGTCATCAGTTCCCTAGACTTAGAACTAAATGGCTCTGAGCACTATGCGACTTAACGTCTGAGGTCATCAGTCGCCTAGAACTTAGAACTAATTAAACCTAACTAACCTAAGGACATCACACACATCTATGCCCGAGGCAGGATTAGAACCTGCGACCGTAGCAGCAGCGCGGTTCCGTACTGAAGCGCCTAGAACCGCTCGGCCACAGTGGCCAGCTAAAACTGTCAATACTCGACGTGCTACTGCCAGGGATGAGACTGAAGAATATTAGAGGACAGTCTCAGACGTAAATAATAAGTTAGTTCCATTTCAACAGGTTCAGCCGGTACTACTCGTAAATAGTACAATAAATTCTGATGTTTCGGACGTAAATATTATCTTAGTCACAGATGAGCCCATCCAAACCACACCGTCTATCAAAGCAGATTCTCTTAAGAAATTTCATTTTAGTAGTGCAAAGAAGGTGATTTAGAAAGTAGCTGGTATTCTGCGTAACGTCAGTGATTTTGATAACATAAATAATGATCTTTCTGCTGAAAATATAAAGAAAGGATTGAATTTGAAATTGAAAATGAGGGTTAAGTAAGAAGTCATAGTGGAAAAGCTAACGAAGAGAACACTTTGTAAAAATAGTTATTTTCTGCAAATTTGCTACCAAAATGAAAAGTGTACCATATCAGGTGGCATAGAAAGAAAAAGTCAATCCTTTGAAGGTGATTGCTTTGCCAGAAGAACGCAACTAAAGGTAGCAGATGAAAGGACGTAAAAATAAAGTCAAAGAAAGTTGGGAACGAAACCATGGCAAAGCAAACAACGTTTCCACAAACAAGAGTGAAAGATGTGGCGATGTTTTGTTCAGGAAAGGAATAGATTGGAGAAAAAGAGTTTCAAGTTTTCATGGCAGTAAACAAAAAATTAACTGTGGCAAAGAAAACACTGATGATGATTTACATTTGCATGATAAGTGACAGTGTAACGATATTGACAGAGAATACCTCGATAGGAATTCAGTGTTTCATTGTAATACACGATGTAATGATCGTGACAGAAGAAGTAAGGCTAAAGGGAAAGGAATAAGGAATTACAATAAAGAGAATTATTGGTTCAATGTGAGGGTTGAAGTTGGTAGTATTGAATATAAAGTGGCCAGTGGAATCAGTAGCAAATTAGGTGCCTTCTGTCAAAGGAGGCTCTTAAGAGAAAATGATGGGTAAACAGAATATATAATTTTTATCAGTGCAGAGATCTAAGATCGTAGATACCGTTATAACAAAGAAACAAGTGTTATTAGAAATGAGTAATAAAGAAAATATAGTGAGAATTATTGACATGATGGTATTAGATCGATGTATCAGTTTTACTGTAGGAAAGTGTCTGCTGGTACAATGACTTTTGAGAAGGGCAGTATGAGAGTTAATGTAAATGATATGGAGGAAAATACTAATAGTCCTTGCAGAGAAGCGCTAAATTGATACTGCATGATGACGATGAGTGAATGTTTTCAATACGAATCCACTAAAGATGAAATGAACTCAGAAAGAGAAAAGAATATTCAAATCTTTATTGAAACAAGTCTGTGAAACAATGCAATAAAAGTTAAAGTAAAGGTAATTTCAAATGATTAATGCAGTTGTATTAGGTGGGTTAAAGAATTCAATCTTGAAGTAGCAGAAAGTGTTTTCAAGCAATTAAAAAGTAATGAAGGGTATTGGGAAAGTACACAATCTTACTGACATGAGAGATGTAATTTACGAAGCTGTAATAGGACAGTCAAAGCATTGACTTGTGATATAGCATAAAGTGTTTTAGAATAGTACACGTTTAATGAAAAACGGTGAGAAATCATTCGATATTAACAAGAAGGTAAATATGTATGACGAGAACTTTACAGAACATTATGTGATAACCAGGATACCTAACCAAAATCCAGTAAAAGAGTCGCATCCTGAACCCCAGTCAGGTGTAAGATGGCAAGAACTATGCCGCTTACATGAAGTCATTAAAGATCACCTAACTCACGTTGAGCGAACAGTAGGGCTGAACAAAAATGACTGACAAGGCACAATGCATCTTCTAGAGGGGATAGTATGGACGTATTGGAATAATTAATGTCGGGTGATGATTTTAAAGTAATTCACATGACATGAAAACTTTGTGGAAACGCATCGATTTACTGGAGGCTAGTTTACCCCAGGGAAGTACTCAGAACTGACCGTGGCCGCCAGGGGAGCGGCTAAGGGAAGCGACAATAGGCAGCTTAGGGCGGCTCCAGCTCTGAGAAAGCGGTAACGGGGCACGGCCTCCAGCCACCTTAAGATGAGTGACAGTGAGTGGGTTGTTGACCCCGACTCCATGCTGGTGTACTGGGAAACAAACGGAGAACTTGTACACCTGTTGATAAATGTCCGTCGTCACGTTTTCTGTGAAACATGCGAGAAAGCCACGCAAAGCTACGGTGGAGCTGTCAACAGAGGTCAAAATATGAATTCGCGGTCCACAGAGTCTGAAGCAAATCAGGTGAAGAGCGATAGAATGAAATATGCCGGCCTCCGATGGGAACGTAGGACCAAGGAATTTGAAGTACTCTCCTGGGAGTCAGAATTCCAGAAAACTTGGTGTTGTGCTGACGCTAACCTTGATGGGTGGCCTGGGAGGAGCTAAATAACAGAAGTTGAGAGGAAGGGAAATTTTGTAGAAATTTGTTCACTTCACAGAACAGGCATTGTTTGGTGCCGGGAAAACGACGCATAATTAATGCGACTTGTGCTGCAATTGGCGTAAGTGATTTTGCTGGAGGGGAAACCGAGGCAAAGAGCGGACTGTGAGAAGTCTCCCTAGAGGCCTTCCGTTCCCAGCTTGCCTAGAGTGCAGACGTGGCATTCTTTACTCAGCTTGCCTGAGAAAGAGTGAGCATCTCTGCAGTTTAGGACTTAGCAAATGGAACGATTGAGCTTGGAGATAGGAAGTTTTGGTTCAGCTATGTACTGAGCAAGATAGCTAGGAGTGAATAGACGAGCGCAGCCTTGCAGCACCACAAGGTCGGCCGACGTCCACACAACGACGCCGCTCCGCCACGCTGTATTCAGTGATATTGCGCCCGCTCCAGCCACTGATTAATTTGTTGGATCACGTCGGCAAAGTTTCCACGAGGGTTTCATTGTAGAGTTCTTCTCGCACTTCGCATTACGCCTGGGTCAGTCGATAGGAATTACTTTTGAGTTTCGCGCTTTACTCCATGCAAACGCAATTTATTACCACTGCCTGATAGGAGAGTCTTGTAATGTCATGACTGAAGGTCTTGAGTTAAAAATAAATTTGTGCAAATCGACTGCATCTGCTTTCAATCAAGTAGTTGAAATCCCAAGTCACTTTCTTAATTAATTTTATGTTCAACATTTGCATCTGGTGTTCAATAGCTGAATATAACATCAATGTGCACCCCTTTTTAATTAAAAGTGATCAATTCTGAATAAATTAATGTCAACACTGCCACCGCTGTTCAATCAGGAGTCACAGGGCCATATTACTTTTTTGCATTATCCGATATTGGGGCAGTTTTGCACTCTCTGTTGATCTGTTAGTCAATTAGTTGGGGTGAACACACGCCAAAACCAGCTAAGTGACGGGAGGGGTGTTACATATGGCGACCCTGCCAGGATACGATACTTCGGGATTTACTGGGAAGTAGTCTTAAAAAAGGAAATTTTTCCACGTGATCCATTGCTTAGCCATTTTTAATTGAAAAACGGGTAGCATCAGTTACAATAAGTTACATTGTCTTCTTCATGTGCTGTCGTTTCAAATTGACATTTATAGGTGCCTCTGCATTGTATTTGTGAGTTGTTGGAGTACTTATGATGTGCAGCGCCGTAATCAGCCGATGCTGAGCACACACAACACAATCATTGGTACTAGCCTTTTTGGGGGAATTCTTTATGAACTGTTTGTTGGGTCATTGCTCACACCCAGTGTATCAATTTGTGTCCTGATATATGTTTTGTGTTATCTAATTATTGAGTGTAAGGGGTACCTGGGTTTTGAGTTTTCGTGTAACATAAAAGTGCAAATGATAACGAGGGGAAAAGCCAAGACAACGGCAGAATGTAATCAGACTGTTACTCGGGAGAACATGGGTGATAGCAGGGAAAGCTCTACCGATGAGCGTGACGAACGCGAGCTGCAACTTCCTGAAACAGCGTCTCACGACTGGTTTAGTCCGCTGAATAGCAAGGACGTTGATTCAGGCAGTGATACTGAGGGCTCGGGGGACGCAGGGAGTACTGGATTAATCCATAAGTATGCAAGATCCAGTCCAAGAAGCCAGAGTGTGTTGGAACAAAACGGTGTCCGACGAATATCAAACGATTCATTCACAAGTAATCCGACGGGGGCGCGGAGACGGTACTTGTCTAGATATCGAAGGGTTCCTCAGAACAGAGGAGAAGAGTCGCATTTTCACCCACAAAAGGACGAGGATCAAAATGCGGCTACTCTCAAAAACATTACGGACCTGTTGCAACAGATGCAAACGGTGAACTTAGAGCAGAGCGCCAACCTTAATGCCGAAATTGGAAAGAGGAATTCGGAGCTGAAAGAGAACCTTAATTCCGAAATTAAAAAAGCGAATTCGGAGCTGAAAGAGCAGAGCGCCAACCCTAATGCCGAAATTAAAAAGGCGAATTCGGAGCTGAACTATAGGCTCACAGAAGTTCATAGATAGTAGTAATACTAAGGAGTGTTTGTAAACATATATTCTACTTATTGTAGATTGTTTTACAATGGGTTCTGCTTTATTATAAAATAGTTTAACTGAAGAATACGGTTCAACGCGTAAAGGAAGGAAATTCATCAGTTAATTATTTGGGAAGTTGAAAAACATTCGTGCGCCATTTGTGCGGAGAAAAGAAATAATTAATAACATACAAACAGAACGGAAAATGTAAAAGATTATTAGCACGTGGTGCCTAAAATATGTTTATCTGTTACATGCAACTATAATGAAATTGATGATGCCTTGAATCATGGGAAATTTGTAGCTATGGTAACAAGATGACAGGAGACGAAAGCACATACCAGAACCCCGGTAAGTGAGGAAAAAGACGTAGTTGGGAACTTCATAATAATGGCCACCCAGCACAGACGGATTGTATGACGAAGTGAAAGAAGTTTTGAAGAAAGATAATATCTTAGTGGCGTGTGCTATAAGAGAATAACCGTCGAGTCATTAAAGTGCTTGTTAAATGTGTTGTGATGGACAGCTAGGGGCTGTTACAGTGTACCATGGGATTGAATATCTCATGCATAGCGTACAGGAGGAAGTAAGCATCAATTGCAGATGTTAGTCCTAAGAGGGCTGTAGAATACTACGGCAGCGAGGACTAAGCTGGTTCCAATGAAGGTAGTGGTGAGGTATGGACTATATGGTGCAGTAGGATTAGGTATAAGTACGCGTACCTAGAGAGTAAATCATGTTTCACTATCAATACATAGGGTGATTACAAGTGTTTTGGCGTGAAACTCTGAATTTTCTTTATTAAATCTGAGTTATTAAAGAGCACTTTTAACATAGAAAATATTTGGAGGAGCCTAAAGGTCATAAGGGCTTAAATGCTTTCATATCACTGTGCAAAAAACATTAATTCAATATACAACTGAATATTGTTAAATTAATGAAGATGTACGAAGAACTTCGAAGTTTTACTGTCTAAGCAAGACATTTCAGCTTGTGTCATTCCCGCCAGTTGGTGATAGGATGTACCTGGAGCCTGTCTTCTGTATAGTCGGTCTTACCATCTTCAGCAGTCGGACATGTAAAAGAAGAAGAAAGTTCATACTCCTCAAGATTCAGTTAATGCTGACCTGCTGAAGACATCATGCAGCCACAGCACGTTTTCATTGCCTTTGACGTAAACAACGCTGTCTCTATGATCATAGTTTCGGAGCGATGTCACCATATTTACATAGCACGCTTCCTTATTATTCCAGCGTTTTCCATGATGATAGTGAGTCAGCCATGCAATGGTTCGGCGAGTCTTAAAATAGTGTGCTGTACTAAACAGTTCGCGCAAAGTAACAACTGCAGAACACTTCGATAATACTTGTCCAGCGTTGCAGAATGCAGTGAATGTAATATCGTTAAACACAAATTGTCCACCCTCGTCGTAAAACCCCTATTTATTCACGACGATATTTCAAATCTGAGACATCATTGTGAAATACGCTCATTGTAGTGCGATGCCCCTACTTTTTACTACATGTTGTATGATCCCTGCAAGGGAATGATTGTTTATAAGGCGATCATACGGTACTGAAGCATATGCTTCTGTACCTCGAGGGAAGCTCATTGATGATTCAAATTTAATATGTAAGAATACAGTTGCACATTTCGCTCTGCTGTTTTGCTCTGAGCTGCCTGTCACCAATGTGAGTGCTAATACACTGAAGAGCCAAAGAAACTGGTACACCTGCCTAATATCGTGCAGGGTCCCCGCGGACACACAGAAGTGCTGCAGCACGACGTGGCATGCACTCGACTATTGTCTGAAGTAGTGCTGGAGAGAATTCATACCATGCGTCCTGCAGGGCTGTCCATAAATCCGTAAGAGTACGAGGGGCTGGTGACCTCTTCTGAGCGGCACGTTGCAAGGCATCCCAGATATGCTCAACAATGTTCATGTCTGTGAAGTTTGGTGACCAGCAGAAGTGTTTAAACTCTGCAGCAATTCTGGACGTGTGGGGTGTCGCATTGTTCTGCTGGAATTGCCCAACTCCGTTGGAATGCACAATGGATATGAATGGATGCAGGCAATCAGACGTGTGTGTCGCCTGACTGAGTCCTATCTAGATGTATCAGGGACCCCATGTCACTCCAGCTGCACACGCCCCGCACCATTAAAGAACCTTCACCAGCTTGAACAGTCCCCTGCTGACATGCAAGGTCCATGGATTCGTGAGGTTGTCCTCATACCCGTACACGACCATCCGCTCTTTACAATTTGAAACCAGACTCGTCCGGCCAGGCAACATGTTTCCTGTCATCAACAGTCCAATGTCAGTGTTGGCGGGCCCAGGCGAACCGTAAAGCTTTGTGTCGTGTAGTAATCAAGGGTACACTAGTGGGCCTTCGGCTCCGAAACCTACATCGATTGTATTTCGTCGAATGGTTCACACACTGACACTCGTTGATGATCCAGCACTGAAATCTGCAGCAATCTGCCGAAGAGTAGCGCTTCTGTAACTTTGAACGATTCTCTTCAGTCGTTGATGGTCCCGTTCTTGCAGGATCTTTTTCCGGTCCCAGTAATGTTGGAGATTTGATGTTTTACCGGATTCCTGACATTCATGGTACACTAGTGAAATGATCGTACGTGAAAATCCGCACTTCATCTCTACCTCGGAGATGCTGTGTCCCATCGCTCGTGCACCGATTGTAACACCACGTTCAAACTCACTTAAATCTTGATAAACTGACATTCTAGCAGCAGTAACGGATCTAAGAACTGCGCGTGACACTTGTTGTCTTCTTATATAGGCGTTGCCGACCGCAATGCCGTATTCTGCCTGCTTATACCGGTTGATCAAAAAGTTAGTATAAATTTGAAAACTTAATAAACCACGGAATAATGTAGATAGAGGGGTAAAAATTGACACACATGCTTGGAATGATATGGGATTTTATTAGAACAAAAAAAAACAGGAAGAAGTTGTGTGGAACTATGAAAAAATAAACAAAATATACAAACTGAGTAGTCCATGTGCAACATATGCAACATCAAGGAAGGTGTGAGCTTAGAAGCGCCGTGGTCCCGTGGTTAGCGTGAGTAGCTGCGGACTCAGAGGTCCATGGTTCAAGTCTTCCCTCAGGTGAAAATTTCACTTTCTCTATTTTTGCAAAGTTATGATCTGTGCGTTCGTTCATTAACGTCTCTGTTCACTGTAATAAGTTTAGTGTCTGTGTTTTGCGATCGCACCACAAAACTGTGCGGTTAGTAGACGAAAGGACGTGCCTCTCCAATGGGAACTGAAAACATTTGATCGCAAGGTCATAGGTCAACCGATTCCTCCACAGGAAAACACGTCTGATATATTTTATACAACACTGGTGACGGCATGTACGTCACATGACAGGAATATGTTGTCGACCCACCTAACTTGTACACTTGGCGAATGGGTAAAAAGATTCTTCTACCTTACCCGATTTAGGTTTTCTTGTGGATGTGATAATCACTCCCAAAAAAAGTGATGGAAACATAAGCGTTTGTCACATAAACTGAAAAAAAAGTTAAAGCTTTTCACCCGGGGGAAGGCTTGAACCACGGACCTCTCGGTCCGCAGCTGCTCACGCTAACCAAAATACCACGGCACTCCTGAACTTGCTCTTTCCTTTTGTTGCCTATCTTGCGCATGGACTACTCAGATTGTATATTTTGCTTATTTTTTCGTAGTTCCACATAACTTCTTCCTGTTTTCTCGATTGATCTGTGTTCAGTTTTACAAGGCCTATCTACTGTGCCAACTTATAACTAAATCTGAGGGGGGTGCGATGGGGAGGTTCCCCTGTTAGAACTACTTAAACCTAACTAACCTAGGGACATCAAACACATCCATGCCCGAGGCAGGATTCGAACCTGCGACCGTAGCGGCCTCGCGGCTTCAGACTGTAGCGCCTAGAACCGCACGGCCACTCCTGCCGGCCGATTGTAGAGAAGCATATTATTTATAAGGTCACTAAAAAATAGTGGAAGACAGCAGCAATATGTAACTAAGGCGTTTGATGTTCTGGATGTACAAGAGCTCACGAATGACGTGTAGTGACTGATTCAGTGATTTAGCTCGTGTTCTGAAGTCCACCTGTAAGTGTCTTGTAAGATGCTTCGCTCGGGATGCAGTACTGGTAGGCAGCAGTCTGTAGCAGCAGCGAAGTGGCAGCTAATGGAAGTACTGCCTGAGCTGTGCAGAACCTCCCCTTTGTCACAGACAGCTCACAACACGGCTGAGTGGGACAGCAAGCTGTGTCGGCTAACCCCACCCCTCCTGCATGTTAATGAATGGAGTGGAGCAGATGACAGGACGGCGTGGTGTACAAGTGGCGACCACATGGCGAGCCCCCCAAGGGTCGGCAGCGACGCGGCAGCGGTCTTTGGCCACCAAACACTGGGTCGGCGCGACCAGCCTCCCGTACAGCCTAAGGACTGCTTGAACGCCGGCTGCGGCCCGGTGCAATGTTCGAATGGCATACGTGCAGGCTAGGACGTACCAGTGGTGTCTGCAGTTAGTTAGCACACAAGACTATTTGTAGCTAAAAATTGTAACAGATCTCACTCTGGTTAGCTGAAAATGTTTGAGAGACATGTAAGAGAAGAGGAGAAGAGCACTTATTGACATTTGCATTTGCATTTACTTAGGCAATACGAGCCTATTTGTGGCTCTGAATTCCGAAATATCCCACGTTATGTAGTCGCAAATGCTTCAGGCCTTCTGACAAGAGGAATAGAGTATCTATTGATAGTCAACTGTTTTGTGGTGCATTTGATAAATCTGTAAAAGAACTGTTGTGCAAATTAAACGGCGTATTAGCTGCTCATGAAGGGGATTCACTCTTTGGGACAGTAGAATGAAATTTTCACTCTACAGCGGAGTGTGCGCTGATATGAAACTTCCTGACAGATTAAAACTGTGCGCCGGATCGAGACTCGAACTCGGGACCTTTGCCTTTGGCAGGCAAGTGCTCTACCTACTGAGCTACCGAAGCACGACGTACCAACCGTCCTCACAGCTTTAATTCCGCCAGTACCTCGTCTCCTACGTTCCAAACTTCACAGAAGCTCTCCTGCGAACCTTGCAGAACTAGCACACCTGGAAGAAAGAATATTGTTAGAGCACTTGTCCGCGAAAGGCAAAGGTCCCGAGTTCGAGTCTCGGTCCGGCACACAGTTTTAATCTACCAGGAAGTTTCATATCAGCGCACAATCCGCTGTATAGTGAAAACTTCATTCTAGAAACAACCCCCAGGCTGTGGCTAAGCCATGTCTCCTCAATATCCCTTTCTTCCAGGAGTGCTAGTTCTGCAAGGTTCGCAGGAGAGCTTCTGTGAAGTTTGGAAGGTAGGAGATGAGATACTGGCGGAATTAAAGCTGTGAGGACGGGTCGTGAGTCGTGCTTGGGGTACCCCTGTTGGTATAGACGTGTGGACACTTGCGCGGCGAATTTTGGCGTTTCTTACTCGCCAGACACCGGCTCAGATCGACGTCCACATGCTTTTGTACCCCGATAAGACTTTCTACACCTCCGCCAAAACTAACTCTGTGAATTGGATCTGTGGCCACACGATCCGCTATCTTTTTACTTCTGGCGACGAGTCTACGCTAGGATATTGGACTTATCTCAACGAACGACACTGCGTCCTGATACGCAACCCACGCTATAAACAATATTTTTCCAATTTCTTACGGAGCACTTTCGATGACCCACCTAGTAGCTGGAACGTCCAAGCCGTGAGAAGATGAAAACTATATAACCCGAACCGAACTGAATAGATCTGCTACCCAGAACACACGCCTACGCCATGAGAAGACACGTTTGGACGAGCTGGCATGCTGTAGGCGGATACACTTCAGGAGCTCCTGTAAGAACTGGACTTTAACTACCATTCGAAAAAAAAAGCTTTTCCTTATTTATTCCTCATAATTTGTTCTTAAAGGAAAAAGAAATTTGATTTTGGGTTTGAGAGACTTTTTTTTGTTCCAAAAGATTGCTTCTTCGCCAACAAGACGAAGGAGACTCATTTTTGTTTACTGGAAGGAGAAACCAGTATAATTGGAGTCTTTGTTTTCTTTTGAAAAAAAAAACTTTTCCTTATTTATTCTTCAAAATTTGTTCTTAAAGGAAAAAGAAATTTGAGTTTGGCATTAAAAAAAAACAAAAAAAAAAAGTTGGTAGAGCACTTGCCCGCGAAAGGCAAAGGTCCCGAGTTAGAGTCTCGGTCCAGCACACAGTTTTAATCTGCCAGGAAGTTTCTTTGGGACAGTGTTACATGGATAACAGTTCTGGTGAAGATTTTTCATGATGAACTCACTACAATAGTGATCCATGGCATATGATAAGAGTATAGACAATGAAGTGCATTCGAGGTACTATTAGGTAGACTTAAGAGGTGACATTTAGCTTTCCTGCCACTACGGCAGACTGGAAATGAACAAGCGGAAGTAAAATTTGGTGGAGCTGTTTCGTCATTACAAGTAGCTTAATATATATTTGTGTACCACTTCTGGGTTGGTGCTGCTCTGCTGCTGTGATGTTACGTGCTGTTTCTTAAGGCACCAATAGTAGACTGTTAAGGTTCATTTCAGAAGTAAATGGTGGTGGATGGCTTGTGCCGTAGAAGAGAAGGGCTGCAAAAGGAACAATAGAGGCTGTGACCACGGCAAACCTTTAGGGCCAAAGGCTGACTTCAAAGAGAAGATACGGTATTGCAGTGTCTGTTTTATTCCGAATTGCGATGCAGTGTTCCTTCGGACAATATCGTATTTATCCGCCACTCCGGGCAAGCGACTTTCAAGTAAAATGTCTCCCCTTAATGGGAATATACTTAATGGATTTTTAATTGCAGGATGTAGACAATGGTTGGTGACATACAGTAGCTTGTCTCTGGCCGTGAGTCGCGCTCCAACAGTGAAATGGTAAGGCGACCGATCGCGATAAGCGGAAATTCCGGGATCGAGTCCCGGTCTGGCACAAACTTTCATTGTCGTCACTCCATTATACAGTTGACGGTTTTCCCCACTATACCATCACTCTTGACTGTCTGCGCCATCGCATTGTTGAAGTTGTGAATCCGATAACGAGAAACCAGCTGCTCCGTGTGTGACAGGAAATGAGCCGCTGTTTTGATAGTTGTCGTTTAACTCGTGGTGCTCACATTGAGTGCGTAAAAAAATGGTTCAAATGGCTCTGAGCACTATGGGACTTAACATCTGTGGTCATCAGTCCCCTAGAACTTAGAACTACTTAAACCTAACTAACCTAAGGACATCACACACATCCATGCCCGAGGCAGGATTCGAACCGGCGACCGTAGCAGTCCCCCGGTTCCGGACTGAGCGCCTAGAACCGCTAGACCACCGCGGCCGGCGAGTGCGTAAAAATTAAAACTTTTCTCTTTCCTGTAACGTCGGAATTGTGTTTCTATCTTTTGTACTTTGGAAGCAATAGATGTTTGAAATCTGTACCTTCTTTAATGAATAGCCCTATATATACAGGGTGGTCCATTGATACTGACCATATCTCACGAAATAAGTGTCAAACGAAAAAACTACAAAGAACGAAACTCGTCTAGCTTGAAGGAGGAAACCAGATGGCGCTTTGATTGGCCCGCTAGATGGCACTACCATAGATCAAACGGATATCAACTGCGTTTTTTTTTAAAATAGGAACCCCATTTTTTATTACATATTCGTCTAGTACGTAAAGAAATATGAATGTTTTAGTTGGACCACTTTTTTCGCTTTGTGATAGTTGGCGCTGTAATAGTCACAAACGTATAAGTGCGTGGTATGACGTAATATTCCGCCAGCGCGGACGGTATTTGCTTCGTGATACATTACCCATGTTAAAATGGACCGTTTACCAATTGCGGAAAAAGGTCGATATCGTTTTGCTGTATGGCTATTGTGATCAAAATGCCCAACGGGGCGTGTGCTATGTAAGCTGCTCGGTATCCTGGACGACATCATCCAAGTGTCCGGACACTTCGCCGGATAGTTACGCTATTTAAGGAAACAGGAAGTGCTCAGTCACATGTGAAACGTCAACCACGACCTGCACCAACTAATGATGCTCAAGTAGGTGTTTTAGCTGCTGTCGCGGCTAATCCGCACATCAGTAGCAGACAAACTGCGCGAGAATCGGGAATCTCAAAAACGTCGGTGTTGAGAATGCTACATCAACATCGATTTCACCCGTACCATATTTCTATGCACCAGGAATTGCATGGCGACGACTTTGAACGTCGTGTACAGTTCTGCCATTGGGCACAAGAAAGATTACGGTTTAGCGATGAAGCGTCATTCACCAACAGCGGTAACATAAACCGGCGTATAATGCACTATTGGGCAACGGAAAACCCACGATGGCTGCGACAAGTGGAACATCAGCGACCTTGGCGGGTTAATGTATGGTGCGGCATTATGGGAGGAAGGATAACTGGCCTCCATTTTATCCATGGCAATCTAAATGGTGCAATGTATGTTGATTTCCTACGCAATGTTCTACCGATGTTACTACAAGATGTTTCACTGCATGACTGAATGGCGATGCACTTTCAACATGATGGATGTCCAGCACATAGCTCGCGGGCGGTTGAAGCGGTATTGAATAGCATATTTCATGACAGGTGGATTGGCCCGCACGTCCCCGGATTTCTTTCTGTGGGGAAAGTTGAAGTATATTTGCTGTCGTGATCCACAGACAACGCCTGACAACATGTGTCAGCGCATTGTCAAAGCATGTGCGAACATTACGGAAGGCGAACTACTCGCTGTTGAGAGGAATGTCGCTACACGTATTGCCAAATGCATTGAGGTTGACGGATATCATTTTGAGAATTTATTGCATTAATGTGGTATTTACAGGTAATCACGCTGTCACAGCATGCGTTCTCAGAAATGGTAAGTTCACTAAGGTGCATGTATCACATTGGAACAACCGAAATAAAATGTTCAAACGTACCTACGTTATGTATTTTAATTTCAAAAATCTACCTGTTACCAACTGTTCGCCTAAAATTGTGAGCCATGTGTTTGTGACTATTACAGCGCCATCTATCACAAAGCGAAAAAAGTGATCCAATTAAAACATTCATATTTCTTTACATACTACAGGAATATGTAATAAAAAATTGGGATTCCTATTTTAAAAAACGCACTTGATATCCGTTTGACCTATGCCAGCGTCATCTAGCGGGGCAACCATAGTGCCATCTTGTTTTCCCCTTCAAGCTCGACAAGTTTAGTTCTTTATAGTTTTTTTCGTTTGACGCTTATTTCGTGAGATATTTGGCCCGGTCGCGATCAATGGACCACCCTGTATACTGGGGGAGTCACAGAAGATGTATCACCCCTTTTATTTCGTGAACGGTCACACATAACAAAACGCGGTTTTCAGCAAATGTTAGAGCGTCGACGGGCACATATGGTTTTGTCTGATCAACGATTTTAGTGCTGGTATCAAGGGATATTGAGATATTGAAGTAAGTATTTTCTTTTAGTGGAACCGTATACGTTTCATATCTACATTCAATAGCTCTCGAGAAGACAATTACAGTGATACAAGCGTCTGTTCATGTTGACATTGAAACCTATCGTAAAAGATTCGAGAAATGTCCTAGCATGTGGTAGCACGGTGGCCGGAAACGGCATTTGCACTGCAAACACTGTCAAGCTGGTTAAAAAATGGTTCAGATGGCTCTGAGCACTATGGGACTTAACTACTGAGGTCATCAGTCCCCTAGAACTTATAACCAGTTAAACCTAACTAACCTAAGGACATCACACACAGCCATGCCCGAGGCAGGAGTCGAACCTGCGACCATAGCGGTCACGCGGTTCCAAACTGACGCGCTTAGAACCGCAAGGCCACACCGGCCGGCCTGTCAACAGGTGTCTCGGACCAGGCTGCGTAGTAGTATACCGTAAGGTAGCCTGGACTAGGAGAATAAAGCTTTATTTCCCCTTGAACCAACTTACGACATAGATGCCGTTTCACCTACGAATGCTGTATATGGAAATACGACATACGCTAAAATCTGGCGCACCAGAAAGGGCTTAGGAAAACTGTTACACATTTGTAAATCCTCCCAGGTTTAGGTGAGCTGAAACAGAGAAATCAACTGCTCATTCTACAAAAATGGAGAGGTCTTACACACTGCAAAAAGAAACTACTGTATTAAATATCTAAATGTTAGAAGGTAGATTTTACCTATATTTTTCATTAAGTGGCTGTGGCTGTGTGCTTCTTAGAGGTAAAATAGATGCTGACGGACAACTGTCTCTTCCTACACTCCTCTAAATTATATCACATGACATACAATCGTTGAAGTAAAGATTTCATTAAAAATAATCTGGTGACCACCGACACCGCAAAATAAGTATTCTTATTAACGAAACATCGTTTCATGCAGAACGTAAACGAGTAATGAAGTGTTACCAGCTACCTTCAATACACACTGTCGACTTATCTGACATTGCAATGCAATGAATGAAACAAACAATTTATTAACAATGTCTTGGTAACCACCTCAACTTACATAACATCAATTTTGTCTTCAAAAAATGTAGCTTTATCCTTTACTTAAACATGTGTTCGAACTGTTGACCATGGACTGAAAGGAACATTTGCATCGCCTTTCGAAAGAACGATGAACAGGGGTAATTACAGTGGATGGTATGGTAGTGCATGCATCTGTGAATGGAGATCAAGAGGAGTCAAATCGGGGGACCTCGCAGGTCATTTGACAATAGAATTTCGTCCTATACAACATCCAGGAAAGTTCTCATTCAGAATTTGCACTGCAATACGGGGACGAGTGAGCTGGACAACCGTCGTTTTGCAGCCACATACACTGTCGAATATCCAGTGGTACCTCTTCTAGAAAAACCGGCAGAATGTTCGTCAGAAAGAGTGCGTACGAATGTCCACTTAGAACACCTGGGATGAAGTAACGTGCCACAATATAAATTCCTGTGATTCCGCACCATACGTTTACGCTCCACGGCCATTGATGCTGAACCTGACGAAGCCATTGTGGATTTTCAGCTGTCTAGTAGTGCACGCTCCGCACATTTACATTAACATGGTTAGTAACCGTCGCTTCATCGGTAACGAACACACATTGGAAAGACTTGGGGTCGTCTCTCCGTTGCTAAAGGGCAAACCGAAAAAATCGTGTACGACATTCGATAACAAGGTCTTCGAGTGCTTGATATAGTGACAGATGGTAGGGATGGAAATTCTGTCGATGCAGGATTCAAATGACACTCGTCTGGCTGATTCCAAATTCCTTGGCGATGTGCCCAGCACCATTTTGCTGATTCATTAGCATCGTAGACAGAACAGCTTCTTCGTCTTCTCTGTCAGTTGCAGTCTTCTTCCTTGTCTTCTTTTTGACGTTCAAACAGCCTGTCCGTACTAGCGTCTTAATAATTCGTGCAACTGCTAGCGCTTCGGACATTACTGATTCGGACAGATAGCCTTATACCGCTGTATTGTTTTTACGACACTTCTTTTACATTCACCGAATAAAAGTAGTACATCCAACTTCTCCCCATTGGTGTACATGTCTACACGTAACGGATGTTGAAGCAGAAATGTTCGGCCTGCTGTGCAAACAAGCGATCAGGCAGTTGTGCTGTCATTCTGACACAGCATAGCACGAGAGCTCTGGTTAGTGGTGGCTGCATCCCTAATGCTGTTTCCGCCCACCGTGCTCTCACGTTCTAGGACATTTCTCGAACTTTTTTACTACAGGTTTCAACGTCAAAATTAAAAAACGCTATATCACTATAGCTGTCTTCTCCAGAGCTATCGAATGCAGTTGTAAAAAGTGTACCGTTCCTTTTCAAAAAACGTACTTGCCTCAGTATCTCCGTTGATACCAGAGCTAAAAACATTAACCAAATAAAAAAATATGTGTCCCTCGTCGCTCTAACATTTGCCGAAATTTGCGTTTCAATATGTGTAGCTGTTCACGGGATAAAAGTGTCTTATGTGATTCACCCTATACATGCACATAATCGTTTACCTAAATCAGGTAATGATGATGTATGACCTACATTACATACATAGGCTCAAAACTCATCAAAATTCTTTGGAAAGTGCGCCTCTGAAGTATGTTACTAAGTGAGTTCCGTAAGTGCATACCAAATATTTCCTAAAATCCACACGGTTAGTCACGCCACCCTTGACACTCATTCACAGCGCTCTGAATGACTGGGTTAGCACACGATAGGTTTATAAATACTGATTTCTGAATTTGAGTGCATTCCTCTACATTCCAGTTGCTATCGGTCCGAGTGCAACTCCTCTCACCACAGAGGAAACTGCCTGAGAGCAGGTGGGTCCCTGGCAATCCACTCGTAACTGATGATCTCCCTTCCTCGTTATTAATATTATTATTAATAAATGATGAACAAATACTTACTTTCAGCATTCTTTCGCTTTTTTGGAGGCAGTGGTTGGCCCTTCTTCTAAGGTTTCATAGTGGTCTGCTCACTACAGTGTACAGACCTTGAATGATTAGCATTGGGTGAGACTAACATGATGGCTGGAGGTTGAGGGGGAAGGGATGGAGGAGGGGAGGAGAGAGGGAATAGTGTGCGTGACCTTAACATGTGCTGCCAGTGACCTTGTATATGACATGCACTGTTCAAAATGGTTCAAATTGCTCTGAGCACTATGGGACTTAACTTCTTTGGTCATCAGTCCCCTAGAACTTAGAACTACTTGAACCTACCTAACCTAAGGACATCACACACATCCATGCCCGAGGCAGGATTCGAACCTGCGACCGTAGCGGTCGCGCGGTTCCAGACTGTAGCGCCTAGAACCGCTCGGCCACATCGGCCGGCACATGCACTGTTGTGTCAACTATAATATAGCACGAATGACCTCTAAGTCGGGGTGAGTATTGGTTCGTATGCACACTGATACACTATTACTGGACCATAGTTTTGTCGACGAGTGTGACATGGGCTTTCTTACAAGTAACTGGCTATAGATAATTATCTTTTGGAAGGGTCAGTAGATCGGTGCACAAAACTACACTGCTGGCAATTAAAATTAGAATACCCAGAAGGTGACATGTAACAAACCTCAAATTGGCGTTAGTCGTCTACATAAAAGGAAGCACATAAACTCTGTACACTAAGAATTGTTATGCAGGTAATTTCTTATTCAGAAATGTAGGTTGTTTGGGAGAAAATCGTGTTATGCCTCATGTGAGAATGAAGAAAATCTTCCAGTATGTTTCAGAATTCGGCAACAGCAGAATCATGGCCAATCAGGACTGCAGTATATCATATGCGATACTGCTGCTTGCATTGGTTGGGATCCCTTCACTTTCATGCCGTCGATGAGTTCAGAAGGCCATATTCAAGGAAAAGTAGGACTCCAATGGCCCTATGTGACTATAACCTGAGAAAACAAACATATAGGTCACTCAGCCATGCACAACGATTCAGCCACGGTACAAATATTGAATCAGTAAATGTGATCGTTTGCAGCAAGACATGAATCCACGTGGACAGTGCAAAGACGTCTGGATGAACATGGATTGTCGACATAACGAAGAAAGGAGTGGCATCACATACTTTTGGGTTAATTCCGGTTCTGTGTATAGCAATCGATGTGTACATGTATAGAGGTTCCGAGGAGAAGGAAGTTTCTAGAATGAATTCATCATCATCTTGCCGCCTCCGTTCCTAGCCTATTGTTGGGTACACAACACGATCATCCCTTGTTCACGTAGCAGGTAATTTGCACAGCAGCCGTTACATTTCTGATGTGAAACGACCAATGGCTGTGCCCTATTCTGAGGTTCCCGTGCAGTGGCTGTTTAAGGCCCAGACAACACAAGTGGTCGCTTGGGGTACCAAATTGAGAGTGGGATCAGAAGTGCACATAGTATAACGTGAGTACACAGAACGTACCATAATGAGTAGCAAAAATAACCCGTTTCCAGAATCACTCGAGTTAGATTTATTCTTATGGGTATTACCAACTACCTAAGGAAGAGCAACTAATGTATGGGGATAGGAAGGGAGGGGAGGGGTACCAAATGATGTGTCACCACTGTGGAAAATCGAAAGGGTGCTCTAAATTACGTATTGCTGGTTGGGAAAAATGTTGTCCATCCATCTCTGTTCCCATGATATTACCTTTCAACGTGATAACGCAAGACCACACGTTGCCCTTGTTGTCCTGACCTACCTTTATAGAAAAGGTTTTCCACTGCTGCCCTGATCACCATGTTCGCTAGATCCCTGACCAGCTGTAAACATCTAGTCATGGGTTGCTGAGAGACTGCCACACTACCACTCACCAGCCACTAAAATTGATTAACTCTAGCGTAGAATTGAACCAGCTTGGAGGGGTGCATTCGTATTTGTCATTCAAGCTCACTTCGACTCTAATCCCAGACGCGTTACAGCTATTGTTGCTGGCAGAAGTGACAGTTACAAGTTTAATCATGTTTTGTACATGCTATATTTTATTTGCTGCCCATCTGGTGTTGCAATTCTAATGGCTGACAGTGAGTATCACTTACATGAATATGTTGTACATATCTGGAAAATGCAGTTCATTCGTGTATGATTATTTTCTCAGAAACTAAATAACTATTTCTTAGCAAATAGGATTCAGGGCGCCATGTTGAATGGGGAAACGTCTTCAGGAACATCGTAAGAGTCTCAAGAAACTAAAAGGGGGCCGTTTGATTGCGTTATGTGTCTATATTTGAGCGAATATGCAATGTCGTTAACTCTGTGGCTACTGCAGAGGCTAGAAGCTGTCATTCAACAAATTAAATATAATGAAATTCAAGGAAATAAGAGAACAGACCCGACAGTCTCTCAGTGCACCATCGGCGATCAATCACTGGTATCGGTCACCACCACGAGACTGTTTTGGGTATCTACCTGCAGCGATTCAAAGAGGAACAACACATTAAACCTAATCGCAGCTGTCTGGCCAATGTACGTTAAAAGAATCTTAAAGGATAGCGAATGAGATTGCTTACACAAACATAATCTGACCGATTCTTGGGTACTGTCAATCAGACTGGTGGCCAAATTTCATTGGCTTGGTGGAAGAGTAACAGAAAATTAGTACAAGAGAGGGAATGGATTCTCTTCATGAATGCGAGGACAGATGGAAATGCTCTAAGAACGCTAAATACACTATGTTGTATATAAAACGTTACTGGTATACTAAAAGTGGAGAGAGTGTGAATTTGAAGATGAGTTAAGTTACGTATAGATATTGCATAGCGACAATGTCAGTAAAAGTATTGAAGATCGGGTATACATAGAGATGCACCGATGCCTGATTTTCCGGGGCACCAAATACGAATCAAACATGAAATCGATAATATGACACTCGCACACCAGTACATAGGCTCCGTATCAAGTATTGCAGAGTATAGGAGTAGACGTCCCAAGAATGTTCCAGCATCTGAATAATACGGGATCAATGTTTTCTTGAAAACATCTTATCTGTAAGGACAACATCCGAGCCGTAACAGAGAAATCTGTGTCTTGTGAGAATACCATGCTCATAATATAACTGATTTAATGCTTTATTTCTTTACTACTGCATGCCTGTTATGGTTGTGTAAGCATAATGTTACAGAACAAAATCACATGAGCGAAATATGTAACCACTTATAACAATAGCTTCTATTTTCAGAACCCAGCAATAATGGCGCAAATCGACAAACAGACAGTGAGTGAGTGAGAAAGTGCGGTTGCTGTCTAGCTAACAGACAGTTAGGGTTGCTCTCGCATTTATGTACGTAATTTAAGTTCATACAGTGTCTCAGTTAATTCTACTATCGCTCACAGTATTGACTTCTACGCTGTTAGGTCAAAAAGGTTTTTTTATTGAAGATGGGGGCCTATAAAATCGACTCTCAAAACTACAGCTGTTTTCACCACTACAGTAGCAACCGCTTAAATCCTACTTCAAATCTTTAATCTTCGGTTAATGTTAGTTATAACAGATATAAAGTTTTATGAGGACAGTGACACTATCTTTGGTATTAAGACACAAGAAAAATTACTATAAAAAAGCTGGAATTTTACATGGCAAGTGGAGCTCCAGAACGTCGTTTCAGCACAATCATTGGATGCAGACGATGACCTCCACAGCAGAACACGGTGCGTGTCAACAGGCTGCTTGCACAGGAGCGATTTACTATCACAAGGTCGCAGCGTCATATCCTCGCACGTCTTAGCAGTGCATGTGAAACAATGGAACCACACACACTAAGGCTGTGAAGCTGCGAAGTCGCTATGAAGACACGGCAACGGAATTGTGATCGCCACCTTCTGCTTCTTCGCAAACTCGACGATCGCCGCGAAACAGCTGTCGTTGTGGGAGAATTGGACGTGTTCGCAGCTCTATGAACAGCTGTTGTGAGAGGTGGCAGGAGCCCCCTCTCATATTTCTATCTTACTCTGAGTAAGTCGATTTCCCTCTCTAATTGCATGCAGTGAAAAGTTGCTATTCCTTCACACGCGGACTTCTCACGCAGCGTCTCTCGTCACTTGGGTGGTACAGTGACAGGCGAGTTCTGCTGAGCTTGAAAGGGCTAAGCCGATGATTGTGAGGGAGTCGACTGGATGCTTTCCAGACGCCGACATTGTCATAAGAGCGGCTGCGACACGCCCGCAGAGGCCTGAAGGAGCGGCTGGGCCAGAGATTCCGTTACTTCACAGAAACTTAGTGAAAACACTTTCTGGCGGGCTACCAGCGAGGTGTGGGAATGACTTGTGCTCCCAGGCAGTCTTGGTGGGCCAATTCCCGCGTTTTCTGCAAAGTCGTAACTGTGATTGGCTTGCTCAGGGCATAGCTCCGTGACGTAGCAAAATCGGAGCAGCAATTGGCGCCAAGAATCTCCATTGGTGGAATGGCAGTGCTTCGGCAATAGAGTGGAGTTTTCCGCCGGTTTTAGAGTTGCTGATTGGAACGTTTAACCACGGCCACTGTCGTGGGGGCAGGAATGTTCTGTGTTTGGCTTGTTCAGGTGCTCTTGAGAGAGTCAGCTCTCGCCTTTCGGTCGGCTATCGCTGCTCTGGACAGCCTGCCTTCTGTTGGCTGTCTAATATACTTTTATTTAATTGTAATTGTTTGACGAAGTTGCTGAAGTTTCGACTTCAACGTAACTTTCCGAGTACAGTTGGCAATTGAGCGTTTCGCGTACAAGCGGCCTATGTTGTCTGTCTTGAGCAGTTTTGGCTAAAGTTGACTGTATCAGAGTTACTGTGTGACATCACTTGTTAATATTAATCACTGTACTGTCAGTGATTGTGTGACGGGCCTTCTTCGTCTCCCTCAGAGGGGCATTTGTATTGATAGGAAGTCTTTAGTCTGAAACAACCAGACCAGGATAATTTGTTAGGGCTATACTCGCGACATTAACATCACCACGACGGGACGTCGAAGCAACCAGCCATCGCTTCCAGTATGCCAGATCGTGTCCTTGCACTTAAGAAGACAGCTTGGTAATGTATGTCCGCAGCATCGGGAGATTAGGGAATTTGCTCTATGATAATCAGAGCTCAGCAGAGCGCGCCTGTTCCCGTCTTTTCTTACGTGGTTCTGTCTTGGATGTTCATTGTCTGAGTTCTCAATGCTGTAGCAGCAATTAATGTTGGGTTGGCTGGGCGTTTCTCTTAAGATTTGAGTTGCAAGGAATTGGCTCCACATACCACTTCGTCATAAATGTCACAATCTAGTTTATGGACAACTTCGCCTTCACAGCATTTATTTGAGTATCCAGTTTGATGTATTGTAAATGTTTCATGTGTTTTGTTTATGATTTTGAGTTTAGTCATAATAAATCAAATTGTTATTTTGGACAGAACTTTCATTCTATTAATCGGTAGAGCAACCCTTTCATTTCTCACTACGTTAATGAAACTGTCCTTTATTTAATTAATTTCAATCAAATTAAATTATTGCAGGTGCCAAACTCTTTTCTACTCCACTTGCAGGGTCGATTACAGTCAGTTCGCGTTTCTTCTTAATCCATGTGGAACAGCAAAAGTGGGAGTTAGAATAGGGAGCGCTTAGAGCATCATTTAGATATGAAGATTCGAGAAGAATTTAGTGTTAAATACACTGCTAGCCCCGGCACCTCGCAGCTGTACACTTGCCATGGATGCAGACGGTTTGAATGCGATATTTATGGTATTCATGGATGAAAGTAGAATAGCACTGTGGGTTTGGTCAGCAATAACAATCTTATCACATCCACTGACATATTACACCTTCAGTTTCAGGTTACACACTTGTGGTCTTTGGAGCCCCCACACCCTCTGGGAACTGATCAAGGTCACACAGGGCAATCACTCAAGCCATTACGTCACGTGATATAAAAACAGCGGTAAACCTTCTCAGCCAATGGGATCACAATAAAATGGCGTGAAAACCGGTGGACCAATAGGAACCGAGCTCTCCTTTCCTGTCCCTTTGTGATAGTATGATTCCAGCTGCCTCAGCCTCACCGTCATTCAAAGTCTGAAGTTTAACTTCATTTTGGGAGGATGATGAAGCGCCAGCAGCATCAGCAGGGGCCAGCTAGCGCCTCCAGGCATAAGAAAAATTAGACTGACAGTAAGTATCTTAACACAATTTTTATTATTCTTCTTAACAAATACATATTCGAATAAAATTTTCCCCTGGATCTATGTTGGCGGAACTGTTGGATGAGGACACGCACGTAGTACTGGTCGCATTGCCGCAGCAGCCGTATCAGTCCACAGGTGAATTTCCTGATTTCAGCCATACTGTGCTGCCGCCTTCATTTTACTATACTGTGCTGCAGCAGAGGCAGACCTCTCCGCCACAGCTCATAGGACCATAGACAATTCAAGGGTACTATTGTTCACAAGCACATATAACGTTACTGTGTGTGGATCTAAACGAGTAAATGTGGGTCTGGATCCTAATGATAACTTTGCTGTAAGGATTAAAATTGAAAACGCACAATACGCTGTTTCTTAAATTTGATATTCGTGGTATGAGTGTGAAAATATGAGCAGCATGATGGGTTGTATAAAGAATAAGATGGTTGACGAGTATGATCTATCCCATACTCTAACTGGCATTAAAATGTTAGGCTGTTAAGTAATTATAGCTGATATGTATGGCGAGGCCATTATATACTTAAAATATTTGAATGTTGAGAAAATGCTGGGCGACAATTATTGAACTCTATAAAAAACGTAAATTAGTTACAAACTATGGCGTACACACACTTAATTCAACATTTAACATTACCGAAATTCGGATTTACCTCATGACATGTTTGATAGGCCTGCTATCATTGGCGATGAAATCATCTTCCAAAACCTTCACGTATCGTTAGGTAGTCACCGTGCCATCAAGGAATATTGCACCGGTTATTCCGTGACTGGACACTACACACCACACAGTCACCCATTGAGGGTGAAGAGACTTCTCGGTCGTGAAATGCGGATTCTCAGTTCCCCAGATGAGCCAATTTTGCTTATTGACGAATCCATCCACAGGAAAGTGGACTTCGTCGCTACATCTACCATATTCACATCGAAGTCCTGTTCGTCAGTTTTGTGGACAACAGTGTTGGCGAAACGCACCTGATGTTCCATGGCTCTGGGGATTAATGGCTGATGGGTTTGAATCTTGTATGGGAAGAGATGCAGGTCTTCAATAACAGTTTGTCGCAGTCGGTTGATTCTCACCTGTTGTGCAGCTCGTCTGATCGGTTTCCTGGACCTGATTTGAAACACAGCCAGTGTCTTCTCGATGTTTTCAGGTGCATTCCCCTTTTCTGGATGACCGACATTGTCAACACGGTCATCACGAACACTACCGGTTCTCTCAAACTCGCGAACCAAGTTCTTGATTCTTAGCACACTTGGACAGGTTGTCTTCAGCTTAAATTCGGCCCTTAACTTCCTTTGAGCTGCAACTGGACTGTTATTGCTGGCATAGTAGGCCTTCACAACCGCTATACGGTCAGGCACGCTGTACCATGACATTTTCACTTGCAAATGGCCGGCAACACAAGACGCGTGCGCATGCGCATACGAATTCCCATCATGCCCCGTAGCGAACAGTGAAACAGTGAAGATTGAACGTCCTAACGCAAACTGTTGAACAGTTATGAAGATTTTATTTCATATCGTTCAATAATTGTAACCCTGTATATGATATGTTCAGTGTAATAACGATTTCTATAGGAAGACTGTGTCGTTGGCAGCCGTATGTAAGAGCTGCCTACTATGATTTTGTAGACTGCCGAAGTGTATATCTGTAGACCTTATGCTTCCACTATGTTAATGTACCTAGAAAAGTGAATAAATAACGATGTGCAAGTAATGAGTTGTTGTTGTGTCAACCCACCATATCCTATCCGACAACCTACAAAATAATATACAGCTTCCTCATACCCGGAGTCAAAGTGCCGCCTCCAGGCCGCTGCCGCTGCCTCCATTGCCCCCCCCCCCACCCCCCTCCCCCCCCACCCCACCACCACGGTGGTGTTGCCACCGCCTCCCTGGAGGTGGAAGTGTCACCACCTGGGGCGATTTCAGTGAGTCTATGGGCACTGAATGAGTATCAGATACGAAGCGCACACTGAGACAGCTGTTGGCCGGTGTTTATCGGTTCTCTGATACACAGCCCACTCCGCTTGAGTCTCATATAATGCACCGTAACGGTCAGAGCCATCAAGTGAGGGACAACAGGCTGCAGCCCGTTAAACGTCTACAAAACATGCACAATGAGTAGGAAGAAATCATTTACTGTTTTCCATCTTACAACCAACACGGTTCAGTTTAATAGCTGTTGGCCCCTCGATCTGGCACGTGGCGTTCAATTTCATCATCTTCTAACTATTGAGGCATTAACTTAAATCTGTGTGAAATGTCACATAGTAATGGTGCAAGGTGCGTAGGTAACGGGTAAGAGTCCAATGCATTTAAACTGGCACATCTTTCACGAAGTTCCCTGCAAATGTCCATTAGCACAGTATAATTATTTTTTGGTTTCAGCCACTCGAACATGGAACAGGTGGTCGTAGATCGCTCGTCATCCTCTTTAACCTGTAATCCTCTAGCTGAATTATCGTAGCATGTTCAGGAATATCGAGAACGTCTAGGCTTGGTCGTCATCTTTTTGAATATAGGATAGTGGTGCAGTCACCAGTTAGAGATATACTTGTCGATACATCTGCGGACCTAACTTGTAGTATACACTCACTCAACTCACTTAAGTTAACGACGAACACAGTCGCTCCAAAAATGATCATCATCTTGATCATTCTGGCAATGAAACAGTCGTGACAGGCCAGAAAATTCGACACTTATACGAGGTGCATTCAAGTTCTAAGGCCTCCGATTTTTTTTCTAATTAACTACTCACCCGAAATCGATGAAACTGCCGTTACTTCTCGACGTAATCGCCCTGCGGACGTACACATTTTTCACAACGCTGACGCCATGATTCCATGGCAGCGGCGAAGGCTTCTTTAGGAGTCTGTTTTGGCCACTGGAAAATCGCTGAGGCAATAGCAGCACGGCTGGTGAATGTGCGGCCACAGAGAGTATCTTTCATTGTTGGAAAAAGCCAAAGGTCACTAGGAACCAGGTCAGGTGAGTAGGAAGCATGAGGAATCACTTCAAAGTTGTTATCACGAAGAAACTGTTGCGTAACGTTAGCTCGATGTGCAGGTGCGTTGTCTTCGTGAAACAGCACACGTGCAGCCCTTCCCGGAGGTTTTTGTTGCAGTGCAGGAAGGAATTTGTTCTTCAAAACATTTTCGTAGGATGCACCTGTTACCGTAGTGCCCTTTGGAACGCAATGGGTAAAGATTACGCCTTCGCTGTCCCAGAACATGGACACCATCATTTTTTCAGCACTGGCGGTTACCCGAAATTTTTTTTTTTGGTGGCGGTGAATCTGTGCTTCCATTGAGCTGACTGGCGCTTTGTTTCTGGATTGAAAAATGGCACCCACGTCTAATCCATTGTCACAACCGACGAAAAGAAAGTCCCATTCGTGCTGTCGTTACGCGTCAACATTCCTTGGCAACATGCCACACGGGCAGCCGTGTGGTTGTCCGTCAGCTTTCATGGCACCCACCTGGATGACACTTTTCGCATTTTCAGGTCGTCCGCCTTCATTAAACTGTCGCACCCACGAACGCACTTTCGACACATCCATAACTCCATCACCACATGTCTCCTTCAACTGTCGATGAATTTCAATTGGTTTCACACCACACAAATTCAGAAAACGAATGATTGCACGCTGTTCAAGTAAGGAAAACGTCGCCATTTTAAGTATTTAAAACAGTTCTCATTCTCACCGCTGGCGGTAAAATTCCATCTGCCGTACGGTGCTGCCATCTCTGGGACGTATTGACAATGAACGCGGCCTCATTTTAAAACAATGCGCATGTTTCTATCTCTTTCCAGTCCGGAGAAAAAAAAATCGGTGGCCTTAGAACTTGAATGCACCTCGTATATATCTTTTTAAAGTTACACACACTGTTGCAAAAAAAGAAAAAAATATATATATACTCTAGAGAGCGATCGATGACTGGGTGTTGTGTGATGTCCTTAGGTTAGTTAGGTTTAAGTAGTTCTAAGTTCTAGGGGACTGATGACCATAGATGTTAAGTCCCATAGTGCTCAGAGCCATTTGAACAATTTAGAGAGCGATCGACAAATAGCTCACCCAGTCATAAGAGAACCAGCAAACGGTTAAGATACTGAAGTGCGTAGCAGTGTCTACGAGACATTGTGAAGTAAGCTTTCGGTGTCTGCTAGTCAAACTCTGCGCCCACTGGGTGAAACCGTCACTCAGTTGTATGATTGATGTTGTGGTGGAACGGAAGTGGAAATACATGAGCCAAGTGTGCCAGATATACGCATGGAACTGCGCTCGTATTTGTCTGTCCATATACCCTCAGTGGCGGACACTCACCTGAAGATGGCTGGACGGTTGCCAGCCTAACTATTGTGGTAAAGAAGTCAACATTATCCGGCTGCAGTCCCGAAACCTCATAGAATATTCGGTACGCCTGGAGAACTTCATGAATCACAACTCGCACTGTGATTGTATGGTTATTCATAAAACGAAGAGATTGAATGAGTGGTAATAGAGATGAAACTTCGGTGACATCCTGTATAAAAGACAGTGTACTGTAGTGTTTCCTTTCCTCGTGGTTCTGTCGTGAAAATAGAAAATAGAAAATCTGATTGGGTTTTGAATTTTGATGGAATAAGTTACGGATAAGGCGGACTTCGTATTACTGATTGAGATAGTGCTGTAATTTGACCGTGCATGGTAGACCGGGTCGGCAACACTACAAAAAGCCACTGTAAGGAACTAGCATCAGAAATAAGTTGAAATTTTCCTTATAATTCTGTTAGAAACGTAGTATTTATTATAATATAGTCTTCGCGGCTGCGTCTGGAATACTTCTTAATTTTCTTGTTTTCATTGTTCACTAGTCCTCTTGTTCTCCGTCTGATGAAAATTTCTTGAAGTCGTCACTGTCAGGATTAATTTATAAATTTGACGATAACCATTGCGAATCACTACTGAAATAACATTGTTTCGTAATATAGTTTTAATTTCCATTTAAAATCATTGTTTAACACAGCGCCGAAAAATACACGTCTTGAATGTATGAAGACAAGAGAGTAATCAACTAGTTGTTAAAAACAAACACCTACGCAAAAGTAAAAAAAAAGATCACAATTATTTATAAAAATCTGTCGCTGGCGCAGCGCTCTTCTGCATGCGCGATCGTAAATCGTATCTTTGCACTGGCGGAGGCGCGGTAGTCAAAGTACCGTTACAATGCCTCCTCTACTGAGACGCTCCGCAAGCGAGCGTGGCAGTATAGAAAATAAGAATTTTACATATTAAAAAAAATATTTCTGAGCACAATACTCTTTGCATATCAGTCTTTGTATACAGTCTTTTTGGTGTGTATCTTCTTTAGGAGTCGTAACATTAATGTCTTTGAGCTGCGGCGTATTATCGTTGCTTAGCACAGAGTTTGAATTCAGTTCACATGATTCGTGTTTACAATGGAATTAATTCGAACAATAAATGTTTCTGTTATACTGCACCAATGTCTTTAAACGTAGTATCGGCTTCTGAGTGTGTGTGTACTGCCTGGATCTCTTGAGTGTGACTTGAAGAAAATCCAAAGTTTGTTCATTGTGTCAACACGAAATTGTGATCTCCAGCAGTCGAATTTTGGTGGCGTCCACCGAGGTATAAATAGTCAATGAGCGCACAGGAAACACCTTACTGCCTACGACAGGTGATGAGCTTGTCCTTTACATCAACCTGAAAGTCTGCCGGCTTCCACTACACCATACACTTCAAGGCATATTGACACTACGTAAATATTTCTTGACCAGTGTTCCATCACGCTGGTTTCTTCTTTGCATTTTCAGTTCTATTTATATGAATCATGTGCTACATGCACAATTCCTTTGCAGTTCATTAACATCTCCTTAAAATAGGGGCCTACGTTTCGTGATATAATAAGTACATGAACATACAAATATTTACAATAAATCAATAAATGAGATATTTACATTGTTGTCATGTAGTACATATACAGAATTAAATGAAAAATATAGTAAATTTTTACGTTACATTCATTGTGCTGACATGTAAATTACATTGCATTCAGATTGAAATATACATTTTATTTATATTATTTGTTATCTCATTCTTTTTCCTTTCTTTTCTTTTTTGTTCATTTCCCTTTAGTTACACTTGCAACTTTTTAAAATAATTGTTGCAACTCGCTAAAATATTCAACTTAAAATTCATCTTGCGTCCTGGAATAAAATTTACACATATTTCAAGCTTCAAGACAGTCCTCTGTAGGAGGATAGGTTCATGGGATGGTTGCTAACCACTTCATAAATACTAGTAAAGTCATCTCCTACAGTGGACTACATAAAATAAAATATGATAGACAAAATACATGTTAACTTAATATAATGTAAAATTTCCTATACCTAATACCGTTTCTGAGTGTGGTGTCTCCACTATTGCCATTTCTAAGAGTGGTACCCCTCTATTACTGTTTCTAAGAGCGGTGCCCCTCTAAATATCTTAGGATCCTACAAGTGTGTACATCAGTGCTGTAAGTGTATATGTATACCTAGTTCAAGTCAATGATGTTCCTATAAAGTTTGTGTAGTTCATCTCCTTCCTTTCATGAGTATCAAGAAATATAAATAAATGTTGTACTTAATAAATTAATAAATCTTCTTAGTTCTTGTCAGATAATTGCTTCTGCGTTCCTTGCTGTATATCCACTCTGTACCCACCTTGTGGTACCTGTAAAATTCTATTCATAAATAAATATGTGTGTATGTCTCTCCATACTGTCAGATAATCACAAATTATATAATGTCAAATCTTTCATCAACATGTATAATTTTTTTTTTTTAAGGAGGGATGAGAGTGTGAGCCACAACAGAGGACCGACGTTTTGTTTTCTCCTTATTCTCCTTTCTATTTAATGGTGCATTAGTTCAGTACAATAGATGAGCTTTAATTATACCATTAGATGTCTGCTAAATATGTTCTCTTAAATAATTCTTCCACTCTGAAGTGTCAAGCCTACATAACTCCAAAAATTTCATTACAAGTTCCCATTAGATTAGTGTTAAAGTGTTATAGATTTAAATCTTCTGATATATTTTCAACAGTGGCTGCTGTAAATGATTCTTTCCACATACATCTATACTTTCACCTTTAGTTATAAGAATATGTAAGACATCACATAAGTTATTATCTCAGGCATACCAATCTTTCCATAAATAATACTGCTTCCACTAGTTTCATTCTGTATTCCATGAGTACATGTGATATAGCGTTCAAATCTAGTTTCTCTCCTCTCAACATATTCTCAATTACTCATAACATTCTCACCTATCCATTATTCATTCTTCACAAAATAACATATACTTATTCCTCAACATTATATATGTATTTTCCTCTTATTCACCATCACTTACTTTTAAACTTCAACAATAATAATAATAATACCCTTTTTCTCATCTTATATTCCATTTACCAGTCTCCATATTACTATTTATCCTCTTATTAAACTAAAATTACATTTACTCATCTCAGTCAGTCACTCACATCACTCCTATCAACATTACTATTATCACATGCCTCCTAAAGAAAATAATTCTGTTCAGTTCTCTGCCTCCTCTAATGTGTATATGGCTCAATAGCAACTCCTCTTATAACCAAATATCTTATTAGCTATTGGATGGTTCACAAGTCTAATACATATATACATATTTCTCTTTGCTTTCTAGACTTACCTGCATTCATTACATTATACATATCCATATAACTTCAATGTAGGCTCATCATAACTGTATACCATATTAATTATCTTCTCCTCATTAGCTAGCATTTTACTGTATGTATTTTTTCAAATGTCTGTGTGGATGTAGACCTCTGGGTTTATGTGTTAATGGATATTCTAATGAATAACAGCCAGGGTGCGTAATATTTGCAATTCGGTGTGGTCCAGAGTATAAGATATGCCATCTCCTGTTTAAATGTTTCAGTTTTGTGGGTTTAGGATGTGTTCTTAGTAAAACTAACTCATCAACTTGCAATGTTTGAGCTTTCCTGACACCTCTGTCATATTTCTGCTTTCTTTCCTTAGCTTTGTCACATAACGTTGTGTAAGGTTGTCTTACCTTTTCTTGTAAACTAACAGGATTTGTTGTTGCTGTAAATTTAGGTAGAGGGTCTGTCACTTCATTTATTTCTGTTTTATCCATAATTAATTCAGTTGGTGTGCATCCAGTAGAAATGTGAGTTAAATTGTTCACTATTTGTTAATTCTCGAAATGTTCTTTCTACTGGGTTTCCTGCCGCGTGAAATCTTGAAATTAAAATATGTTTAACATTCTGTTCTTCAATAAAAGTCTTCCATTTTAAACTGGTAAAATATACTGCATTATCCGTGATCATAACTTCAGGTTTTCCTATTCTTACAAAATAATCTGTTAATAGACGTCTGGTAATAGCAGTGGCAAAAACTGAACGTAAAGCATATAATTTTAAATACTTTGTGGAAACATCTAACACAGCAAGGATGTATTTCATTCCTCCACGCGCTTGTGGATAGGGTCCTGCAATATCTAAAGAAATTGGCTGTAATGACCTCTTAGGTATGATTGGATGCAATTCATTCATGCTTGTGCGATTAGAATATTTGGATTTCTGACATATGATGCATTTCCTAATATTCCTCAATACTCTTCGCCTTAAATTTGGAAAATAGCAATATTGTATAATCTTACCTGTACATTTGGTTACACCATAGTGTCCCCAGGTTCTGTGTGTAAATAAAATAAAATCATCAACATGAGCTAGGTAAGCAAACACACGAATGCTGTGATTCAGGGTTTCGTTGGTGAAATAGTACTTCTTTGTGTAATGTGTAACATTTTTTAAGATGTGGGTCTGTTCCTGCACGTAATTTAATCTTTATCTGGATCCACCTGGGATCATTGTCCTACAGTATGGCAAACTTCCTGCACATGTCTTTGTAGTAAGGTGCAAATGTACCGTCATACATGAGTAAAATTTTGAAATCTGATGTTTGTTCTGTGACATCGGAAAATTCTTGTAGGCCTTGTGGCAAAAGAGATAGAGCATCGGCTATAATGTTGGATTCTCCTTTTATGTATATAATATCAAAATCATACTCTTGTAGTGATGCACACCAGCGTGCAAGACGTGAATGTAATAACTTGCATGATAGCAGGAAAGAAAGACCTTGATGATCAGTATAAAGCTTAGTACGTTTTCCCCATAGAAAGTACCGAAACTTGCGAAATGCCCATAGTATGGAAAGTGTTACGTGCTCGGTCACTGAATATGACTTTTCGCATTCTGTGTGCGTGCGGCTAGCAAAACTGATAGGTTTGATGACTGTTTGTTCATTTTCTACATGAATTTGGAATAAAAATGCTCCGAGCCCATAGGAACTTGCATCTGTTACTAGGCAAAAGTCTGACGTCATGTCAGGATGACATAACAACGGTGCATTTACTAAAGCATTCTTAATCGCTTCAAAATCTGTCTGACAGAACTCTGTCCATTTCCAAATATTATTTCTTTTGAGTAAAGATAGAAGATGTGGACTGTTAAGGAGGTGGTAGGGTACAAATTTCCTGAAGAATGAAGATAGACCAAGAAGGGCTTTGAGTTGTTTACGATTCTGTGGGGAATGGAAACTTCTTAATTGCATCAATTTTCTTGAGTCTGGATAAATGCCTTCAGTTGACATGATGTGACCAAGGAATTTGATTTCTCTCCTCCCTAATTTCGTTTCTGATAAATTGATAGTGTCACCTGCGTCAGAAAATTTAGTCAGAAGTTGCTTCAAAAGATTAACATGTTCTTCAGAAGTAGTGGTGGCAATGACAATGTCGTCAACATAAACTGTGATTTGCGATAACAATTGTGATCCAAGAACAGCATCTAAGACCTCAATAAATACTCCAGCACTCACTCGTAGACCAAAGGGTAGAACACAAAATTGATAACTACATCCCTCAGATAGAAATGCAGTGTATTTACGGCTGTTTTTATGGAGGTTCACCGGCCAAAACGATGATCGGAAGTCGATATTGGTTAAATACTGTACGTTATGAAATTTTACAAGTTTTTCTTCAAATTTATAGGTCGTGTGTTGATTGGGATTATGACTTTGTTAATTTCTCGTGCGTCCAGCACTAACCTTACGCTCCCATCCTCTTTATTAACTTCTAGGATCGGACTGCAATATGGTGAATGTGACCTTTCAATGATACCCCAAGTTTGCATTCTTTCAATCTCTTTCAAAACTGCGGGTTTCTTTACCAAGGAATATTATAATGTGTTCTACAGTATGTTTTGTGTGGTTTAACATCCATCTCATAAGTATAGCCTCTAATAATTCCAGGTTTCTCCACAAATACCTCAGTAAATTGCTGCAAAACTTCAAGTAATTCAAGTTGTTGTTCTTTCATCAGATATTCAGATTCTGTGCATTTCTCATATAAATCATTGGGTTTAATTCCCTGAGATACAACTTCATTAAAAGTTAAATCACATATGTTTGTTGCTGGTGGATACACAAAATGTAACTGTTCAAACTTACCTTGTTTACTGTTTAAGTTTTTACTCTGTGCTAACTCTGTTGTCACTTGTTGTTGGTTTCCGGTTAAATGACATTTCCCTTTTCCTAAATCTATGATTACTTGATATTCATTCAAAAAGTCAATCCCTAATATGTAGAGCATAACTAATTTGTCTACTACCAGAAAACTGTAATTGAGTGGTATATTTGAAAATGTGAAGTTAATGAGAGCTTGAAATTTCACGTTGTTTGATTTATTACCGGTGGCACTTATAATGTGACAATTCCGTACTGGCAATGTTTGTATGTTCATTATTCGTTTGAGTTCATCATATAAAGACATTGAAATGACACTTGCTGCTGCTCCTGTATGTAAAATTACTTTCACTTCATAACTACCAATCATAACTCGTGTTATAGCCTGAATAATCTTCTTTGTTTTACTGGTACTATTAAAATCTACATCCTGATATAATTCTTTTTCTGTTTTCTTACTGTCATCATATCGGAGAAAAGAAATCGTCGGTTCCGTTGCGCTCTGCTCCCTATCGACCGTAACTCGAGCGCTTAGCTCGGTCGTCGTTCGTTTTCCGGCAAATTCTGCTGTTGCTGCGGGTTGGGTTCATTGCCCAACTCAATAATATTTACATTTCTGTCGCGCGTCACCCAAGTATCAGCTGTTTGGTTGTTGACATTACATCGCGTCGCATTGGGAGTTCCGTTAGGTAGGAATTGAGGGTTACTGTATTGCATGTGTCGTGGCGGTGGTCCATTGTGATTTCCCCATGCATTATTTCGCCCATGACTGTAACTGGTATTGTCATTACTGTTATTCCTGCAATACATGTTTGGATGTTGTTGTACGTTGTTTCTCTGAAAATATCCTGGATGGTACCTGTTATCCTCTCTTCTTTGATCTCTATAATTTCGGTTCCTTCTTCTGTTGTTGTTATTTTGAATATAACTGTTATTGTTCTGATTGTAATTACTGATCGGATAACCATTATAGTAATAATTACCGTTTCCTTGCCAATGCCGCGAGTTGTTTCTCCAAATATTGGATGGATTTGTCTCAGTGCAGTGCGAATTGTTTCTTTGAGTGTTTTGTTGTGGTGTCGGAGGCGGATTCCAATAGCCTCTGTCATTTCTGTTGTTGTGCGTACGCGAATTGCTTGGATGGATCGGAAACAACTGATTGAAATTCCTGATCTCATCTCTGTAAACAACATCTATCTCATCAACATAACTGAAAAAATTCTTTATGTTGTCCTCGGACACTCCTATTAATTTATCATGGATGGAAATGGTAAGTGGTTTTTAAGTGTTCTAATTACGTCTGGTAAATTTGCTGGTTTTGTCCAATATAATGTTTTGTCTAGGTAGCGTTCAAAGTATTGACGTAAAGTCTCTTTCTTCGGGTTGTAAATTTCTGGATTGTATACTTCTCGTTTTAAACTTTACTGCTCTGTGATCGACCAGAATTCCCCCATAAATGCTTGTTCAAACTGTTCAAATGTTAAACATCGTCTTTTCATTGCTGCTCCCCACTTAGCTGCTCTTCCAGGTAACAAATTTGTAACATATCGAATTTTATCACCTTCTAACCAGTGTATCGGGAAAATACCGTCAAAACAGCGGATGAAAACAATCGGATGCACTTTGTCTTTCTCATCACATGAAAATGTCTTAAACTATCCATGTCGTTCTAATGTTTCATCAGCTACTCTCGATGGTATTATGGGTCCTGCATTTTGCGTCAAACTGTGCATAATATGTGGTGATGTCTGACAGTAATTTTGATCTTGTGGTAGCATTGAAAATGGTTCATTGGGATTTGTATCACTCATTGGTAATTCTATTTTCGGCTGTGTGCTGGGCCTAGCATTATTCGGATTCTCATTTGTGTTTTGGTTGCCTGTTATGGTTTTTGGTATCACTGACAAACTTGGTATTACATTTTCTTTAAGTTTATGTACCTCTTTCTGAATATTATCTGCTTCTCACTTTAGTTGTTCCTTTGTCTTATCTAAAATGATCTTGCCTTTGTCTCAAAATTCTAATCTAAATAATCATCACATAATTTGCATTCATGTAGAAGTTTCTCTGCTAGAGTTCTGTCATTCTTTAAAGGTGCTACATCTGCCCTGTCTTCAAGTTTTTCTAACTTTTCCTGTAAGGATTTCTGCTCCAATGTTACATCATTTAATCTGTCTGAAAGGTCTGTAATCGTCAGGTCTAAGTGTTCTTTGTTTGTTTTTACGGAATTGTGTGACTTTCGTAATTTGTCAACTTGGGTACTGGTTTTGTGTTGTTCAAAAACTACTGTTAACAATTTCTCATTACATCGTCGTAAGTCAGTTTTTGTCTCGTCACTGAATTCCACAAATACCTTTTTTGTCTCGTAACCTTGTCTGATAAGCCAGTAAATTTCCTTCCAAGACTACTGGTGGTTTCTGCCAAGTCGGCAATTTGTCTCGATTATTTTTCAAAATTTTGTTTTCTGTCCGGTGTCAGTTCATCGAATTTAGTGTCAAATTTCCCAATGTCACGTTTTAAATTGTCATTTTTCTCTTCTAAAGCGTCAAATCTTTTGTTTAGAGTGTCAAATTTTCTGTTTTGGTCACCAAGTAACTTCAGAATCTGGTTGAGCATGTCAGAGTCCTGTGTCTTAGTTTCGTCATTTTTTCGTGTCTGATTGATGTCTGGTTCTGGAGTTGACGTTGTCAATGTCGCGTTTTGTCGCGTAGCACTCACTCTCCATTCGCCTGTATATCTGTTTAAATTTGGGGGTTGTTGTCGTAATCGATCCTGTAAAATTATGTCTTGAACATCCTCACTATTAAGTTCAATATTTATCTGAACCTCGGACATGTTTTGCAATGTGTCACTTTCACTGAGATCGTCCGCGGAAATAATTTCTACGCGTCTAGCGTTCATCTTGCGATTTTCGTAATTAATTGCAAATACAATTTTCCAAGGGCGAAAAATTAAAAAAATTTATTTGTTGAAATCTGAAATTTCTCTTATGGAAATGGATATTTCTAGATGATTTTTAATTAGAAATTGAATTATTAAACTGGTTCTGAAATTTCCCTCTCGCAAATAAATGACTGTGAATATGCTCTTCACTTATCATTTGCAATTTGCATAAATCAATTTTAACTACAATTTGGAAAAATAATTTCGAAATAAATGGATCGGAATAAAGGAAGCACAGATGGCTGCTTGAAACTGGAAAAAATGTAAATTTCTGTACTCACCAATTTATTTTTTTTTTTTCCTCTTCAGTCTTATGTTGCAAATGTAGCGTCAGATATAGTTTTCAATCCAAAATTTTTCTTTCACGTCCGTGCAAATTATTTTATGGGACGTTATCCATTTCCTTTTTTTTTACAAATTAATTTCCTCAGCATGAAAATGAAAATTAAAATGAATTAATAACAAGGCAAACAATATTGTTGTAAATTTCATGCACGTAACGTTACAATTGAAATGAATGAAAATTAGTCCAAATTCATTTTCTGATGCTATTAAGTGATTAAAATTAGATAAAATGTCCAAAATTTATAATAATTGCACATGTATGAAATCCGGAGATTGTAAGTCCTGTCACCAGGACGCCAGTTGTAGTGTTTCCTTTCCTCGTGGTTTTGCCGTGAAAATACAAAATACAAAATCAGATCGGGTTTTGAATTTTGGTGGAATAAGTTACGGATAAGGCGGACTTCGTATTACTGATTGAGATAGTGCTGTAATTTGACCGTGCATGGTAGACCGGGTCGGCAACACTACAAAAAGCCACTGTAAGGAACTAGCATCAGAAATAAGTTGAAATTTTCCTTATAATTCTGTTAGAAACGTAGTATTTATTATAATATAGTCTTCGCGGCTGCGTCTGGAATACTTCTTAATTTTCTTGTTTTCATTGTTCACTAGTCCTCTTGTTCTCCGTCTGATGAAAATTTCTTGAAGTCGTCACTGTCAGGATTAATTTATGAATTTGGCGATAACCATTGCGAATCACTACTGAAATGCACTCCTGGAAATGGAAAAAAGAACACATTGACACCGGTGTGTCAGACCCACCATACTTGCTCCGGACACTGCGAGAGGGCTGTACAAGCAATGTACACACGCACGGCACAGCGGACACACTAGGAAACGCGGTGTTGGCCGTCGAATGGCGCTAGCTGCGCAGCATTTGTGCACCGCCGCCGTCAGTGTCAGCCAGTTTGCCGTGGCATACGGAGCTCCATTGCAGTCTTTAACACTGGTAGCATGCCGCGACAGCGTGGACGTGAACCGTATGTGCAGTTGACGGACTTTGAGCGAGGGCGTATAGTGGGCATGCGGGAGGCCGGGTGGACGTACCGCCGAATTGCTCAACACGTGGGGCGTGAGGTCTCCACAGTACATCGATGTTGTCGCCAGTGGTCGGCGGAAGGTGCACGTGCCCGTCGACCTGGGACCGGACCGCAGCGACGCACGGATGCACGCCAAGACCGTAGGATCCTACGCAGTGCCGTAGGGGACCGCACCGCCACTTCCCAGCAAATTAGGGACACTGTTGCTCCTGGGGTATCGGCGAGGACCATTCGCAACCGTCTCCATGAAGCTGGGCTACGGTCCCGCACACCGTTAGGGCGTCTTCCGCTCACGCCCCAACATCGTGCAGCCCGCCTCCAGTGGTGTCGCGACAGGCGTGAATGGAGGGACGAATGGAGACGTGTCGTCTTCAGCGATGAGAGTCACTTCTGCCTTGGTGCCAATGATGGTCGTATGCGTGTTTGGCGCCGTGCAGGTGAGCGCCACAATCAGGACTGCATACGACCGAGGCACACAGGGCCAACACCCGGCATCATGGTGTGGGGAGCGATCTCCTACACTGGCCGTACACCACTGGTGATCGTCGAGGGGACACTGAATAGTGCACGGTACATCCAAACCGTCATCGAACCCATCGTTCTACCATTCCTAGACCGGCAAGGGAACTTGCTGTTCCAACAGGACAATGCACGTCCGCATGTATCCCGTGCCACCCAGCGTGCTCTAGAAGGTGTAAGTCAACTACCCTGGCCAGCAAGATCTCCGGAATTGTCCCCCATTGAGCATGTTTGGGACTGGATGAAGCGTCGTCTCACGCGGTCTGCACGTCCAGCACGAACGCTGGTCCAACTGAGGCGCCAGGTGGAAATGGCATGGCAAGCCGTTCCACAGGACTACATCCAGCATCTCTACGATCGTCTCCATGGGAGAATAGCAGCGTGCATTGCTGCGAAAGGTGGATATACACTGTACTAGTGCCGACATTGTGCATGCTCTGTTGCCTGTGTCTATGTGCCTGTGGTTCTGTCAGTGTGATCATGTGATGTATCTGACCCCAGGAATGTGTCAATAAAGTTTCCCCTTCCTGGGACAATGAATTCACGGTGTTCTTATTTCAATTTCCAGGTGTGTAACTTCGTTTCGTAATATAGTTTTAATTTCCATTTAAAATCCTTGTTTAACACAGCGCCGAAAAATACACGTCTTGAATGTATGAAAACGAGAGAGTAATCAACTAGTTGTTAAAAACAAACACCTACGCAAAAGTAAAAAAAAGATCAAAATTATTTATAAAAATCTGTCGCTGGCGCAGCGCTCTTCTGCATGCGCGATCGTAAATCGTATCTTTGCACTGGCGGAGGCGCGGTAGTCAAAGTACCGTTACAGTACCAACACATAATGCTATCAGTATATTGTAGGCTATGGACAAATTAGCAAGAATTCAGTGTGCTCATACTAATAGCATGAAGCGTAATTCAAACACATGTTAATATGTGGGCAGAAAAATCGAGACCCTGAATGCAATATTAACAGAAGTGGATAGCGGCGTGAAGGGAGCGACTGTGAAAGGTGAATCTGAGTTGAATGATAGAATCCTGTGAAGTAAGCAAGCAACCAGCACAACGTTAAAGGAATTGGAAGTCGTTATCAAGGCAGCAAATACGAAATGTGAATCTCAGATGAACAACAGAGTCCGAGTAAACAGTAAACGGAAGGCTAGCGCAATTGGAATGCATTATCAATGCAACAGCTACGGAAGTCGTAGAACTGAATGACAGTTCCCAGCGATGCGAGACATATGTAGAGGGAAAAATTGAAACAGTCAATAAAAGTGTCTTCGCGCAATTAACAGAACTGGATGGCTTTATAAAGGGAATAGCTATGAAAATTGCGTTGCACGAATACTTGATGGAAAATAAAAATAAAAGTGTCGTCGACATGAATATGAGAAAGAAGAATTAAGAAAGCGAACAGTCTATCAACTTCGGAGTACATAAGATGTGTAATATCTCGAAGTGTGCTCAATATGTGACAGAATGTCGACGAAAGGTCAGGTCACAGAGGTGCGAAAAGCCATTCGTGCCGAACTACGACTCTTAAAACTGCACAGCCGGATAGTGAACAATCTCTCTCTCACTCTGTAACTTTTAGACCAGTAACAGAGAGTGTTAAACAGCTCTGGGGGCGGCTTTGATTTGTGGTAGAAGAAGAGGAAGAAGAAGAAGGATACTCTGTCTCCGATTTCATCAAACGTCACAGTGCTTGTGAATTAGAGAAAATGACATGGCGTCACACGAGATCAACCGTATATATTGTGAAACCTTCCTATACGCTTAGCGAAGGACACAATCCACATTGGAGAGAGGGAGCTTGAATGGACGCTTGGTTTAGTGGAGCTAATATTCCTAAAAAACTTCGAACCCTCAAATCTATTTACCGAACGAGAAGAGATTATACGCTGAAATACATATGACTAATGTATATAGGCGAGACAACGCTCCAAAATGACGATTAAAAAGGCACAAACAGTTGGTAATATATTAACACAATGAGAGCGGTGTTAAGCGGTGGGTTTAGCGAAGGCCATGACGTTGAAATTCCACACAGAAAGCTAGACACACTGCTTCTAGAATATAAATATTACGACGATTCTAACGAAATCATAGGCCGACTACGACTGCTGATGGCATCAGCAGCAGAATGGTATACAGCGCACACGAAAGAAATAATGTCAATCATAGTAGAGCTTCGACAAAGACGCATTATTGATTAATCGAGACGGTAGACCGTAACTACGCAGGCAAACTTGCAGAATGTTCAAGTGCGGACGAGTCATAGTAATTGGTTTGAGTGATATACAGCAGGCTGATCTCACAGATATGAGACAATACTCATGACCGAATAAAGGATTCAAATATATCTTAGTGCTCATAGATACGTATTCCAAATTCTCCTGGGCCCTTCATGAGCAGGTATAGACTGGGAAGGTCGTGGCGCACAGTTTCTTCAGACTGGTGCGAATATGTGTCCTGACAAACTGCACACAGACCGCGAAGATGAATTTTACAGTAAGAATTTTAGGTAGGACATGGAGCGATACCGGATAACCACTATTCAACACTCTCTCATATGAAAACGAGTATTGTGAACCATTAAGACCGTATGCGGATGCAGTTTAATCTTCGTGTCTCATTCAAATGGCTAGACATTCTCCCACAGGTTACTGGGGAGTATAATCGAACTGATCATCGCACGATTAGGGCGAGACCTGTCGGTATATGCAGCAGTGTACGGTAGGTCTCTAGAAGAGTGAGCGTCCCAAAGTATTGGAAAAGGGCACAGGTCATCCCCGTTTTCAAGTAGGGACGTCGAACAGATGTGCAGAACTATAGACCTCTATCTCTAACGTCGATCAGTTGTAGAATTTTGGAACACGTATTATGTTGGAGTATAATGACTTTTCTGAAGACTAGAAATCTACTTTGTAGGAATCAGCATTGATTTCGAAGAAGACGATCGTGTGAAACCCAGCTCGCGCTATTCGTCCACGAGACTCAGAGGGCCACAGACACGGGTTCCCAGGTAGATGTAGTGTTCCTTGATTTCCGCAAGGCATTCGATACAGTTCCCCACAGTAGTTTAATGAACATAGTAAGAGCATATGGACTATCAGACCAATTGTGTGATTGGATTGAAGAGTTCCTAGATAACAGAACGCAGCACGTCATTCTCAATGGAGAGAGATGTCTTCCAAAGTACGAGTGATTTCAGGTGTGCCGCAGGGGAGTGTCGTAGCACCGTTGCTATTCACAATATACATAAATGACCTTGTGGATAACATCGGAAGTTCACTGAGGCTTTTTGGGGATGATGCTGTAGTATATTGAGAGGCTGTAACAATGGAAAATTGTACTGAAATGCAGGAGGATCTGCAACGAATTGACGCATGGCGCAGGGAATGGCAATTGAATCTCAATGTAGACATGTGTAATGTGCCGCGAATACATAGAAAGAAATATCCTTTATCATTTAGCTACAATATAGCAAGTCAGCCAGTGGAAGCAGTTAATTCCATAAATTATCTGGGAGTACGCATTAGGAGTGATTTAAAATGGAATGATCATATAAATTTGATCGTCGGTAAAGCAGATGCCAGACTGAGATTCATTGGAAGAATCCTAAGGAAATGCAATCCGAAAACAAAGGAAGCAGGTTACAATACGCTTGTTCGCCCACTGCTTGAATACTGCTTAGCAGTGTGGGATCCGTACCAGATAGGGTTGATAGAAGAGATAGAGAAGTTCCAACGGAGAGCAGCGCGCTTCGTTCAGTATCATTTAGTAATCACGAAAGCGTTACGGAGATGATAGATAAACTCCAGTGGAAGACTCTGCAGGAGAGACGCTAAGACGCTCGGTACGGGCTTTTGTTGAAGTTTCGAGAACATACCTTCACCGAGGAGTCAAGCAGTATTTTGCTCCCTCCTACGTATATCTCGCGAAGAGACCACGAGGATAAAGTCAGAGAGATTAGAGCCCACACAGAGGCATACCGACAATCCTTCTTTCCACGAACAATACGAGACTGGAATAGAAGGGAGAACCGATAGAGGTACTCAAAGTTCCCTTCGCCACACACCGTCAGGTGGCTTGCGGAGTATGGATGTAGATGTAGAATAGCCTTCAGAATACAGCATACAATCGTGTTAAGATGATGGATGCTCGCAAGCATAAGTTCAAAGTAGGTGATTCGGTGCGTATTTCGAATCAGAATTGAGAAGTCGTACCCAACTAACTGGCCAACTGAGATACTGTAGTGTCCAAAGCACAAAGGACAAACCCGAGCACATACATCTTAAAGTACACTGATGGTAAAGAAATTTCAGTAAGTTTTTGCACAGAGGAATTACAGAAAAGTTCCAAACCGAAAGCGTTTCTCGTTGAGCGCATCAAAAGGCCTCTCGTGAACAGAGCGTTACTGACATGGCTTGGCTTTCCAGAGTTAGAAAGCAGCTGAGTCAACGCTCGCAATTTGCTATGTAACAGTTTGTACAAACTTCAGACAGCGCAGTAGCATACAAAAACTGCTAAGAAGCGCATCAGCAGCGGTGGTGGCGACATTTTTGGTAAACTCCTAGTTGAGCTTCATCTTCCAGGTTACAATTTCTGTGGACCTGGAATGAAGCTGAGGAAGTAACTGGCTCATGGTGGTAAGGGGATTAATCTACTTGATGAAGCCTGCAAGGGGAATGACTTAGCTTATGCTGCAAATCAAGGTTTGGCAGAACGTCATGCAGTAGATCGAACTTTAGCTGATAAGCGATGCAGATCTATCGCAAAAGTGATACAGGCATAGAAGAACGTACTGCGTCTTTCGCAGTTGACAAAGCAATGAGTACGAAGATTGAATTGGGTGCAGGAAGAAATTTCAAAAAATAATAACCACGCCTCGTAGCATACTGAAGAAGAATAAACCTACTGGGTTTTAAAAAAATTTCATCCAAGCAGCAGTGGTAGCGGCAAAATCCGTAAGGAAGAAGAAGCAGGAAGGAGTAGCAAGAAGAAGTCATGCTAAAACGCTCAGGGTCCTGCCAACACCAAAGGAATCTAGACATCTGGTGGAATTATCCCATTTCTAATTCCAGCATTAGCGAGACTCTTGGCAGCAGGGTCATTGCCAGGTGGCTCTGGAACCACAATCCGAACAGTGAAGAATGCACAAAACGACCAGGAGGCAGCTGCAGGATCCAAAAAGGTGCCGGTAAAGGCCTATATTTAAAATAGTACAAGGAATGGTTTGGAATGTTTATTTTAAAAAAAATGTCCCCTAAGTACACACATCAAAAAAGTTTTGCATCACCCCGGGTTCCCAGAACTCCTGAAGATAGTCGTCGACTGTGGATAATATTGAATCACAGATACAGTCCCTCTGATGTTCAGATATGTCACTAAGCCCGCCCAAAGATATAAACAACCATGCATGAGCAGCGTCTATTAGACGGAGGGAGTCCGACAGCCCATCAGTTCTAGTCATTCCACCAGGAAGGAGGTACACGGCTTGTGTTGTCTGTAGTTCAGCCATGCCTAGAGGGTCAATACCGCGGTTCGATCTCGACCACATGGTTACTTTGTGCCAGAAAGGGCTCTCAACAATGGAAGTGTCCACGCGTCTCGGAGTGAACCAAAGCGATGTTCCTCGGACATGGAGGAGATACAGAGAGACAGGAAATGTCCATGACATGCCTCGTTCAGGTCGCCCAAGGGGTACCCCTGCAGTGGATGACCGCTACCTGCGGATTACGGCTCGGCGGAACCCTGACAGCAACGCCACCATGTTGAATAATCCTTTTCGTGCAGCCGCAGGACGTCGTGTTACGACTCAAACTGTGCGCAATAGGCCGCATGATGCGCAACTTCACTCCCGACGTCCATGGCGAGGTCCATCTTTGCAACCACGACACCATGCAGCGCGGTACAGATGGGCCTAATAACATGCCGAATGGACCGCTCAGGATTGGCATCACGTTCTCTTCACCGATGAGTGTCGCATATGCTTTCAACCAGACAATCGTCGGTGACGGTTTTGAAGGCAACCCTGTAAGGCTGCACGCCTTCAGCAAGGTGGAGGTTTCCTGCTGTTTTTGGGTGGCATAATGTGGGGCCGACGTTCGCCGCTGGTGGTCATGGAAGGCGCCGTTAACGGCTGTACGATACGTGAATGCCACCCTCCGACCGAAAGTACAACTATATCGGCAGTACTTTGGCGAGGCATTCGTGCTCATGGACGACAATTCGCTCCCCCATCGTGCACATCTTGTGAATGACTTCCTTCAGGATAACTATATCCCTCGGGTAGAGTCGCCACCATGTCCCCCATACATGAACCCTATCGAACATGCCTGGGATAGATTGAAAATGGCTGTTTATGGACGACGTGACCCACCAACCACTCTGAGGGGTCTACGCCGAATCGCCATTGAGGAGTGGCGCAATCTGTACCAACAGTGCTTTGATGAACTTGTGGATAGTATGCCACGACGAATACAGGCATGCACCAATGCAAGAGGACATGCTACAGTGTATTAGAGGAACCGATGAGTACAGCAATCTGGACCACCACCTCTGAAGGTCTCGCTGCATGGTGGTACAACACGCAATGTGTGGTTTTCATGAGCAAAAAAGGGGCCGAAATGATGTTTATGTTGATCTCTGTTCCAATTTTCTGTACAGATTCCGGAACTCTCGGAACCGAGGTGATGTAAAACTTTTTTTGATGTGTGTATCTAACCTAACAGACTACTTACCACTACTGATCTGCTTACATTCGTGAAACAACTCAAAATATCAAGATTTCATGGTGTCTTTATGTGGGATACTTTGTCGAAGAAGATTTAAAAATGTAAGGAGTGTATGATCGTGATTGGAGAGGTCGCAGGTGGATTTGTAATGCACTGGGTTGCATGTATTAATAGAAAACATAGCAACATGCTGTGCTTTAACTCTTACAGGCATTTATGCCCGCCGTTAGAATTGCACCGATAGTTAGCCAACAGTCATGTGTTGTATAATTTCCGATGCTACCACGATGATTGATACCAATGAGGACGTTTCTGACTAATGTTTTTCCTGGCAAATGCATAAAAACAAACAGTATGCACATCGCCTTGTCAGTTGAGTTTGAGATCGCTTGTTTTACACTCTTACTCTAAAAGAGCTTTCGTCTGTAATAGGTGCAAATTACCCACAGAAGTTTAAAGAATTAGAACTTGTTGTCGTGAATGACTGCATGAAGCAAAGCGAAAGTATCAAGACGGGCCCTAGAGACATCCACATTCAATTTGAGTCATCAAGTAATTTCCCAACAAACACAGCGGTGTACACATTACTATTGTATGATCATATTACTCATTACCTCTCATGGGAATTGTCCAGCGAATAGAATAAACATGGCGGTACTGCTTCACTCCAGAGGCAATCCACTATGGCTCCTCAAAGTGAGAGCACCACTGCAGATGCCCACGCCTTTCATAATAAATGTGGAAAAATTGTGTTCATAGATGTTGCATTCCTTGTGTTTGAAAACTCTGGACGTGTATCGACAAAGTTATCAACAATCGTCACTTCATACAAACCGCTTAGAGCAGTGCAAAGTGCCAAGATTCATCGGACAGTGTCCTGGTTACTCTTCAAACACCATCAGATATGGTGTGATGACAGCAGTTTACAGTATGAAGAAATGGTGACGACGCTTTGAGTCTACAATCACGAAGACAACATTGTTTACGTCAAAGGTCATGAAAAAGGTGTGTTGTCTCATGGCATTTTCAAATGTGCATCAATAAGGAACCACGATGATCTTAATAGCGCAGCTCTTGGAAGAGCGAGGAAAAAGTATGGACACATACGTGATTATATTTGTGCTTAAAAAATGTTAAGTGCTTTTGAATTGGATAATAAATACGCGTTGACGTCTGTTTTTAAAACATTGTATTGTTTATTCACATCCTTCTCCTCCACATTCTCCTCTGCCTCTTACAGGGATCATGTAAGTATCCATTATACGCTGCCTGTGCAGTTCGCTGAGAACTGGACTTATGTTTCTAGAAACGTCCTCAATACGTTTCTGGAAGCACCACCTGTCAGCAGCAGCCTACATTTAGGGTCCCACACGAACCTCTCTGTATACGATACGTGGCCGATAGTCCAATACAGGAACTGAGGTTCAAACATCCTGAGAGAAATGCATGCTCTTCTCTGAAATCACTGGGTGTGTGTGCTACAGGCAGTGTCAGGTGGATCCACAGACGCAGCCGCGGCAGTGAGCAATAAACAGATTCGTGATGGCCGCTACCGCTAGCACTCCAGGGCGCGTGGGTTTGAGATGGAGGATGGAGCAGGTCACTGCTAGTTGAACTTATCTCCATGTGTGGGGAGGGCTCTTCAGATAGCAGCAACATATGCTGATTTTCACCGTCTCATGACTGTTGGTTGCTTGCCGACATCTGGAGTATATGTTTACCAGTAGCTGCGCAACCTTTGGAGGTATTATATTCAGCACCGGATCTGTAGCAGTCTACACACAACCTTGAAGAGAATATACTGCACATCTGCTCTGTAGTACAATAGCACCGGCCCTGGGTCACAGAGTAACGGGGGAAAATATAAGTCCTTTGAAAGCAGGATGTGCACACGTCATTTTCGTGATAGTGCTGTCCAACATGGCAAGTGATAAAGATTTCTCTTTTTATTACAGGGAGCTGTGGAAAGGTCCTGACTCACCTGCACCTGTGCACGCCCAGGGATCGACTTCACTATGCAGCGATAAGCATTCCTGGAATAGGTGGAGCGCAGTGCATCAGTGCAGGAGCTCATTCGAGTCATCTTCGCTCCAGTTTGTTATAGTGGTCAAAATTACTCTTTGGTGCATCTCACTGACAATAGCTTCCTTCGCAATATCGGTTCCTAACTGCTGTCGCATCTGTTCTTCTTCCCTAGAACCCTGCCAATTCCTGATGCGCCATATTACAGGCACTGACGACGACGATGGTGTCGCTAATAAGGCACCTAGACTGACATTTAACGATGTAAGTATGTGAAAATGAATTTGTGTGTGTGTATCTGTGTGTGTGCACATGTGCTATACTTTCTTGTTACTTGCAATCACATGGCTATTTTCTACTTCGTCTGTTACAGACATGAGCATCCCGTCACATACACTCCTGGAAATGGAAAAAAGAACACATTGACACCGGTGTGTCAGACCCACCATACTTGCTCCGGACACTGCGAGAGGGCTGTACAAGCAATGATCACACGCACGGCACAGCGGACACACCAGGAACCGCGGTGTTGGCCGTCGAATGGCGCTAGCTGCGCAGCATTTGTGCACCGCCGCCGTCAGTGTCAGCCAGTTTGCCGTGGCATACGGAGCTCCATCGCAGTCTTTAACACTGGTAGCATGCCGCGACAGCGTGGACGTGAACCGTATGTGCAGTTGACGGACTTTGAGCGAGGGCGTATAGTGGGCATGCGGGAGGCCGGGTGGACGTACCGCCGAATTGCTCAACACGTGGGTCGTGAGGTCTCCGCAGTACATCGATGTTGTCGCCAGTGGTCGGCGGAAGGTGCACGTGCCCGTCGACCTGGGACCGGACCGCAGCGACGCACGGATGCACGCCAAGACCGTAGGATCCTACGCAGTGCCGTAGGGGACCGCACCGCCACTTCCCAGCAAATTAGGGACACTGTAGCTCCTTGCGTATCGGCGAGGACCATTCGCAACCGTCTCCATGAAGCTGGGCTACGGTCCCGCACACCATTAGGCCGTCTTCCGCTCACGCCCCAACATCGTGCAGTCCGCCTCCAGTGGTGTCGCGACAGGCGTGAATGGAGGGACGAATGGAGACGTGTCGTCTTCAGCGATGAGAGTCGCTTCTGCCTTGGTGCCAATGATGGTCGTATGCGTGTTTGGCGCCGTGCAGGTGAGCGCCACAATCAGGACTGCATACGACCGAGGCACACAGGGCCAACACCCGGCATCATGGTGTGGGGAGCGATCTCCTACACTGGCCGTACACCACTGGTGATCGTCGAGGGGACACTGAATAGTGCACGGTACATCCAAACCGTCATCGAACCCATCGTTCTACCATTCCTAGACCGGCAAGGGAACTTGCTGTTCCAACGGGACAATGCACGTCCGCATGTATCCCGTGCCACCCAACGTGCTCTAGAAGGTGTAAGTCAACTCCCTGGCCAGCAAGATCTCCGGATCTGTCCCCCATTGAGCATGTTTGGGACTGGATGAAGCGTCGTCTCATGCGGTCTGCACGTCCAGCACGAATGCTGGTCCAACTGAGGCGCCAGGTGGAAATGGCATGGCAAGCCGTTCCACAGGACTACATCCAGCATCTCTACGATCGTCTCCATGGGAGAATAGCAGCCTGCATTGCTGCGAAAGGTGGATATACACTGTACTAGTGCCGACATTGTGCATGCTCTGTTGCCTGTGTCTATGTGCCTGTGGTTCTGTCAGTGTGATCATGTGATGTATCTGACCCCAGGAATGTGTCAATAAAGTTTCCCCTTCCTGGGACAATGAATTCACGGTGTTCTTATTTCAATTTCCAGGAGTGTATGTTGAGTGCCAGTGAACTTGAGGATCTTATGGAAGTAAGTTCCAGTCTCTCTCCCTTTCTCTTTCTCCCTCTTTTTGTGCGTGCATTTATCTAATATTACGCTTTTTTTGGTAGAGCTCTTCAGTGAGCTTGAGGGGATGGGGATGGAACCAGTTTTCCACAACCAAGTCCTATAACAATAGGCTCGGCCCCATCCAACATCGTTATTGGCGATGATGGCGATGTACAGGAGATCCATGTCAAGCTGACTACATTCTCTCTAGCGAACTCATAGTGAATGTCACCTATTGTTAGTAGTGCGTAGGAGTTGTTCTGTTCTTGTCACTACACCGAACATGCGCCTCCCACCTCCCGCCCTCCCCCCCCCCCCCCCACACACAAATTGCATTACCTCATGTGTTCTTGTCTTCTTCTAGGTGCACTCGATAATGTGTCACAAGTGGATGTGTTGATCATTTCTCAAGCATTTTCTCCAACATTGGCTCATGGACATGATATCAGACATTGAGGAATGAAGAAGTGCGTAACAGTTCTCCTTCTTCTTCTAACAAAATCGCATACATAGGTGACTAACGTGACGTTTGTTTGTTTCTAGATGCACTCGATGTGTAGGTTGAAGTCGACTGGCTTTTGCTAGAGATAGTGGCCAATAAGGTCCCATTCATCCATTTAGAGAAAGCTTATTTTGAACATTAAGTATTCATCCATTTAGAGAAAGCTAATTTTGAACATTAAGTATAAACGCTATAGATGGCTACGTGTATCTCTAATTATGCATGATACTTAATATTGTTCCTTCTTCTGACTGTGCAGATGACATTGAGGAGACGCTGGGTGGGGTACGAGCAGCCCCATTGACAACGGTGCAACCATGGCCAGACATGCAGCAGCCCTATGCGCCATCTTTGTTCCTGCAGTCTGCTCTGCCTACCATGTTGCAAGTCTGCATGCCATCTGTACACCCACAGCCAGCTCCGCCATCCGCAGTGATACAGCCCAGCCTCTTGACTAATTTAGAATGTAAGTAGAAACACTACAGATCCCAAAATATATCACTGTTTTAAAAAAAAAGTTATGCATGGCACTTGATTTTGTTCTGCTCCTGGGTGGGGTACGAGCAGCCCCATTGACAACGGTGCAACCATGGCCAGACATGCAGCATGAGGAGATGCTGGGTGGTGGACTTGCGCCTTCAACAACAGCTGGGCCGGCATGACGTATCAGCAGTTGCTAATGATGTCTTCACCGTTGCCCCTGCAGCAGCAGTACCAGCTGCAACCAGCCCTATCAGCATCTGCGATGATGTACCAGTGGCTGACAACAACATTTGCGATATATCCCCGGCTGTCGATGTCGCAGGCCAGTGTAGCATCAAGACTCCAGCCCATTTGCTGCGGACTGGGCAGCGCTCTCCGTGACCTGTCCCAGCTCGCGAGAGTCAACTCAGACCGTCGCGACACTGTATCGGGTTTGCAGCAGTAGCACCCCCACCTGTACTATTAAGGACCATCAGGTGAGTCCTACAGCCACAATGGACTTTTCAGTGATCGCTGGTGGATTTGACGACAGTATTTCACTTCACTGAATCGATAATTCAACCGTTGGCTACTGAGGTCTTTGCACCTTCCTTAATGCTTGTGAAGCAGTTTCGATAAGGGAGCACCTGGGATACGTCAATGACCCATAGTACTATGCTATTAAGTGCAAGGCAGTTCTATACTGTGAACTAACGCACTAACCAAAAGACGATGGTAGTGCTGAGGATAGCAGCATCGTCCAAATTCGATGGAGAACTGCCATGGAATCAAGGGGCCAGTCGATCATGGAGTGGTTCAGAACTTTTACCGAGAGCATCATACTGGGGTATTATTCCAGGAAGCAGGGAAGGGGGTCCGGTAATACGATCAGCCATGTACTCCTCCTTGACGTTTGTTCACATGTTTACATTCCACTTATTGAAGGGTACAATTTCATCTGTCATCCTTAAGAAATATCGTTAAAACAAGCACGCATTAACATGCAGAATCTTGATGATAAGTATTGCTTCGCATGGTCACTTCTGGCTAGCGACAGAAATTACCCAAAATGTATGTGTGATCCGAGAAAATACCAAATTGACGGTGTTTGCGGGCATTATAATTTCCAAGGTATAGAATTCCTGTAAAACTCCAGGCTGTTCCAAAATTCAAGGGACAGAATCCTGATTGTTCGTTTCATGTTTACACTCTGGAAGTTTTTATGACGACCATGAGCACACTGCGCAGGACAACAAAGAAGTCAAGCATAAGGTATTAGGATACCTCTTCTTTTCAATATAAATCAGAAAACGTCCCAAACAGGTAGACCTGTTGCTAATCTCTAAGGATGTGTGTGTGAAACATTAGTCCCGTCTAATTTCCTACCAAATATCAAAAAAGAAAGGGTAAGTTATTTTCGCAGTAAATGTCTCAAGTGGGTTAAAGCAAATGAGTTAGTTGAAAGGCTCCTTACTGACTGCTCAAACCAGGTATCTGTAGAAATGCCTTCAGAGGATGAAAATTTCATAAAGTTTAAGGGTGCTCACCACCAAGAGCGATGTCCCTTCGCCGCTTACGCAGATTTAGAATGCCTCCTACCTCTGTGGCACGTTGTGGAGGCGACCCCTCTGACTTCCACACCACCTTCACAGAACTATGTGACTGTATGTACCGTACGTGACTGTATATCGATGGTGTGCACATGTGGCTCTCGTTGGAATCTATTCGAATCTTACGTCGGGGATGATCGAGCGAGATGTTTGCTCACTAAACTCGAAAAACTGGCATGGGAATTCATGGCTCTCATAGTGGTAGCGTCTCCATGTCCGACTCGGAGGAGAATGATACACTGCAGGCAGCTGAGTGTCATATTTGCAGGCTGCCGTTGACAAGAGATGCGGATGTAGAGAGCACTGTCATCCAATGCGAAAGTTCAGCAGTGCCATTCACAATGCAGGCAACTTGAAGTAGAACCGCCACGGCACGTACCTGTCCTTTTCCACAGTTTGAGCAGGTATGATGCACACTTTCTATTTCAATACTTGGATGATTCTGGGTCGGAGCATGGTAAGGTCAGGTTCGAATCCTGCCTCGGGCATGGATGTGTGTGATGTCCTTAGGTTAGTTAGGTTTAAGTAGTTCTAAGTCTAGGGGACTGATGACCTCAGATCTTATGTCCCATAGTGCTTAGAGCCATTTGAACCATTTGATGATAAAGTCAGTGTCATTCCTGACACTACTAAGAACTAAATCTCACTTCCGTAGAGAATCACACCAAGAATAACACTGGTTCCTGGATTTGCTTCGCTTCATGTACGCATCTCTTTAGAAAATTGTTGAGATGATGTGTCCATGCGTAACACCAGGGGTAAGGTTTCAGCTTGTGACGAAGCGGTGGGTCTTTCCATACAAACACCTGGCTTCGATTGGGACACTCAACGAAACCAAATTGCCTGACATAACTGCATTCTTTGTTAAACTAACAAGCATAGCTGTAACGAATGTGGGCTTCGAGCACAAGGTGAATGTTTGGCAGAGATTTTCTATCACCGATTTAGGTGCATGTGTCAGGTTATACACGAATACTGATGTACACCTGCTGGCGGATACCATTGAGAAGGTCTGGAGTCTATGTCTGGGCACGTAACTTCTAGATGCTGCCTTCTATTTCATGGCACCTGGTCTTTCGTGGAATGCAATGCCAAGGAAGACGCGTGTCAACGTCGAACTTTTGACCGATGTTGACATACTGCTCTTCTTCGAATGCAAGATTTGCAGAGGATTTCGTCAGTGCATACACAGGTACGTCAAAGCCAATAACCCGCGAATGAGAGAGGAGGACTACAGGCTGTCTGATGATTTAAGTTACACGCTTTACCTAGATGTAAACAACATCTATGGGCAAGCCTTGCAACAAAGTCTACGGATTGGAGGGTACCGATGTCTGCCCAAGAAGAAAATCGACTGATTGGAGGAAGTAGAGATCCTTGATGTGGCTGAAGATGCTGGTGAGGGATATATTATGGAAGCAGAGCTAGAATACCCCAACCATCTGCGAGACGAGCACAGTGACTTAGTTTTCTATCCAGAGCGCCCAGTCCCAGGAAACGCTTCCATTTCGAAGTTACTGACAAAGCTGGGGACAAACATCAGTATAGTATCTACTGCAGAAACCTCCAGCAGTGTCTCAGGTTGGGAAAGGAGTATAGTATCTACTGCAGAAACCTGCAGCAGTGTCTCAGGTTGGGAAAGGAGCTTGTTAGTGTCACCCATGCATTCCCTTTCAAGCAGCGTCACTGGTTAGAAGACTCCATTGATTTGAATACTGGACACGGCTCTTACAACTTGTCATTTTGAGAAACACAGTTACATATTAATGAATAATTAAATTTTCGGAAAAACTAGGGAGAGCGTTAGAGAATGCCGTGAATTTCATTTAGTTTACCGATGCCATAGGTGTTACGGCGCAAGAAATCATGTCGCCAAGCTAAATTTCAAATTGGCCACCATCTTCAATGTAGCAGTAGTCGCTGTGGAGATAAGTAAGGTTTTAGTGCAGTACACGAAATCTGTCTACGTCAGTATGTGTACTCTTGACCTATCCAAACTTCACATGTACCACTTTCAGTGTTACTTTTCTAAGCCAAAATTCTCTGTTCCCAAGTTACTTTATATATATACAGACAGGTTGTTCTACTGGGTGAAACACTGCGATCAGTATGTGGTAATTCGGTACAATCATGAAGATTTCGACACATCCCATTATGTGACCGATAATCCTTTTGGGATAATACTTACAACAAAAAGTTTATCGACCTGATGAAAGACGAGACGAATGGTTCGTTGACTGAGGAGTTTGCAGGACTAAGATGTTAGATGTACGCCTATCGTAGAGATTCAATTGCCACCAAGAGGTGGGCTAAGGGTGTGCGTTGTGCGAACTCAAAGGCTTTCACGAGCGAAGATTTCAAGAGGTGCCTTCTCGAGGGCGTTGGCGCAGCTCCACACATGGTGCACCAGGTAACCTTCATATCTTGAGGCCGTGAGGTGCATAGTGAACTGTAACTGAAACTAAGGCTGCCCCGTCATGATGACGAACAGTTCACCTGTGGTGACAGGATTGGGAGTTTCCTATACTCAAACTAATCACTCCAGCGATTGATTATGTGGCAGTGCATTTACCTGTAAATACTTAAAGTGTATGCACAAAATAGTTTGATGGGCTGTTTGTTAGGGTTTTGTGTGTCTGCGAGAGAGTATGAATGTTTCATTTCACAGTGTGTGTGCGTATAGTCTGCACACTGTGCATGCTTGTAAAAGAACAATGTATTTATTTGTGTGTGTGTGTGTGTGTGTGTGTGTGTGTGTGTGTGTTTGTGTGAGCATGTACTCTTTTGCTTCACCAGCAGCTGCTAGAACACTTTTCCAATGTATTGTGTACAGAAATCATTGATTTGATACTGGAAAATTAAATTAATTCTGTATACTGAAAGTAGGAGGAGCTGATTAAGAAATTTAAATACAGTGATCAAAATAATTTAAATATTAAATGATGAAATCAAACAACAACCAGATGTAAATAATGCATGAAATTGTATGTAGGCCAAAAAAATGAGAACTCAAGTATTTAAGTTCTATAATTACTGCAAATAAATGTATCTCAGTCATCAGGAAAAAAGCAACTTTTCAAATAAAACGGATGTATATATGCGAAAAAATTACTGTGTAAATACTTAAAAAAGTTGTAAATGCAAAATTATGTACGTAGTATTTACGCCTTCACAAAAAATACTTTGTAAATAATCCCTATGTATGTCTAAATAAAACAAGAAAAATTGACAATTATTGTATATCAGAACTGATTAAAAAACACAGCATGTATAACAAAGAGCTTTGTAAGGGAAAAAATGTTCATAAGAATGACTGTAAGTAAAAATTACTCTTGGAAACACATATCACAGTAAATAAATGAAACAAATTCAATAAGCAAACGATTTTGTTAAAAAAAAGTACTGCAAAAGAAATGATGTTGCCCATAATAAACCTTACATTATTTTTTATATCTTTGTTACTGTTTACAAATTCTTTCACTACTAAATCCAATTTCTAGGCTCATACAGTTCAGCTCATGGAAACACATATCACAGTAAATAAACGAAACATATTCAATAAGCAAACAATTTTGTTAAAAAAAGTACTGTGAAAGAAATGATATTGTTCATAATAAACCTTACATTATTTTTTTATCTTTGTTACTGTTTACAGATCCTTTCAGTACTAAATCCAATTTCTAGGCTCATACAGTTCAGCTATGTAAAAAAATTATTGTTGATAATTTGCTGTTGTTTATAACAAATCTACACTTATCCCCCATGAAGCTAAGACCTCGAATGGATAGGCCCTCACGCAGGTGTGCTAGTTACAAATGATGACAAGGTGGTGAAGGAGGAGGTGCTTGACACACATTGGTCCATCAGGGCTCGTGACATGCTACGCCTATAGAAATAAGTCATGACTTCAATATATCACAAAATTATCTGGATGATTCCTTGGATGATCTTGATCAAGTCCTGCTGGTTCCCCATGGGAGAAGGATTGGGGGAACCAAGAAGCCCACATGTAGTACCTGACACCAGATATGATGAGATCTTTATCTCGGCTCAAACCCACAGTGCTGTCCAACTCGAGGGGACTTCTGGCGAGCTTTTATGGCGTTCTCCAGTCCAGCTCCTCTCCCTCTGACAAACCTCTATTGCCCTATTATAAAATGGCGGGAAATACAAACATTTGTGAGAAATTCAAAATTGTATGGTTTCTCCTACTCCTGTGTAAGTTGGGCTGTTGTCCTATGAATCAGTTGGCGACAAATCCAAGATGGTGATCGGACGTGGAGACTGGGGTATATTGGCTCTGTCATTTCAGAATCCAAGACTTGGAATACTGGCGCAGCGTTAATATGACGTCAGAATTCAAGATAGCTACCTGGAAAACAAAATGACCACTAGTGCATTTTGGGACAAGCCCTGTGACGTTAGAAACTGAGATCAGGGATATTGTCGCAGCCTTAGTATGACATCAGAGTCCAAAACCTGGAATACTGGTACAGCTTTACTACAACGCCAGAGTTCGAGATGCTAGGACAAATGAAGTAGCTTGCTTGTACAATCCTCTATGGATAGTCTAAGTGTGTAATTCCATTCTTTCAGTCTTAAGATGAGCAACTCCCTGTCCTTAAACAGCTGTTTCACCTTGCACAGCTAGCTTAAAGTCCAAACTGTACGGTGTTTAGAAGGAGCACTTGCGTCTTTATCGAAATAAATACCTTGCCACGGGGAGCTCGCTATTCCACGCTCGCAAAGTTCATCATCAGTAGACCAGTCGAGACGTCTGCCACCGTCCCGTCCATGGTATGCCCACTAAGAGCCAAGTCACTGTGATTCACACCAGAATACACTGGTGGCACCTGCGTGCAGAGTAAAACCATTCGCATATTAACGATTCGATAGCCTAACGCGAAATGGAGCATAGAAGTACTGATTTCCAACGCTAGCATGCTGTTGTGACAGAATTGCAACTGCAGCCCTTATAACTTGAGTTAAGATGGTGGGAAACAGAAAAATGATGGAACCACACTCGTATTTTAATCTGAATGACAAGGAGTCAACTGATATATGTTCAAAGTAACACACATATACATTCTGAATAGAAATCGAAAAATATAGAGATACAGATTCGAGATCGTGACGTCAGGCACATGTGCAATGGCTCTGAAGCAAAAAAAAAGTTTCACTACTATACTTGCGAAATCCACCACAGTAAAAATTTTTGTGGGGAATGTATGGTGGTTAGCCGGCGGGGTCGCCGAGCGGTTCTAGGCGCTACAGTCTGGAACCACGCGACTGCTATGGTCGTAGGTTCGCATCCTGCCTCGGGCATGGATGTGTGTGATGTCCTTAGGTTAGTTAGGTTTAAGTAGTTCAAAGTTCTAGGGGACTGATGACCTCAGATGTTAAGTCCCATAGTGCTCAGAGCCATTTGAACCATTTTGTATGGTGATTATTTACTGACAGTAACATAATCAACCATCATAGAGCTGTCATACTCACAAACTTATATGTACTAGGCGTGTGGAAGCAACATTTAAGATTCAAATTGACTGATACTTATTTACAAGTGGTTGCCATAAAAAACATGGTGAATACATATGATGGGAAAATATTATAATTCTATAATAGTGGTGGTCAGTACCATAATTGTAAACCACATTTCAAGGCGAAATATTGAACTTCCATCTCCAGCAGACTGCAGTGCAAACTGATGACAGGTGACTGTAACGTCGCCGTGACACAGCAAGGCCTTTTGCTCCTTCTGGTGAAGGAACATGAACGCTACACCTCGATAGTACCAACAGAGCCTTAATGGGATACCATGCACCTCAGTTCAGCGTGGGTGGAAGTGATGTGTCAGTGCAGACATGATTCACGCGATTCGTCACTGACCACAGTCCTGTCTGGAGCATGGACAGCTCACCGCCAACAACTCATGCCGCACACCAGGTGAATCAGGCTGCGGTTGCAACAGAGATCAGCGCCCCATTTCCCATCAGTTCTGATGACGTTGGGGCAATTTTGAAACAATCAAATGTATTATCGAAGTTAACGGAAATTTGAACCTCTCTCCTGGTGCGCTCTTATGTTTGCTAAAACGAATATTATACCGAGAACATCGAATTTTGCGTTGCAAACAGCGTATACAGCGTGGTCCATTGATCGTGTTCGGGCCAAATATCTCACGAAATAAGCGTCAAACGAAAAAACTACAAAGAACGAAACCTGTCTAGTTTGAAGGGGGAAACCCGATAGCGCTATGGTTGGCCCGCTAGACGGCGCTGCCATGGGTCAAACGGATATCAACTACGGTTTTTTTAAAAATAGGAACTCCCATTTCTTATTACATATTCGTGTAGTACGTAAAGAAATATGAATGTTTTAGTTGGACCACTTTTCTCGCTTTGTGATAGATGGCGCTGTAATAGTCACAAACATATGGCTCACAATTTTAGACGAACAGTTGGTAACAGGTAGGTTTTTTAAATTAAAATACAGAACGTAGATACGTTTGAACATTTTATTTCGGTTGTTCCAGTGTGATACATTTACCTTTGTGAACTTATCATTCCTGAGAACGCATGCTGCGCATGCTGTTACAGCGTCATTGCCTGTACACACCACATTAATGCAATAAATGCTCAAAATGATGTCCGTCAACCTCAATGCATTTGGCAACACGTGTAACGACATTCCTCTCAACAACGAGTAGTTCGCCTTCCGTAATGTTCGCACATGTATTGAAAATGCGCTGACGCATGTTGTCAGGCGTTGTCGATGGATCACGATAGCAAATATCCTTCAACTTTCCCCACAGAAAGAAACCGAGGACGTCAGATCCGGTGAACGTGCGGGCCATGGTATGGTGCTTCGACGACCAATCCACCTGTCATGGAATATGCTATTCAATACAGCTTCAACCGCACGCGAGCTATGTGCCGGACATCCATCACGTTGGAAGTACATCGCCATTCTGCCATGCAGTGAAACATCTTGTAGTAACATCGGTAGAACATTACGTAGGAAACCAGCATACATTGCACCATTTAGATTGACATCGATAAAATGGTTGCCAATCATCCTTCCTCTCATAATGCCGCACCATACATTAACCTGCCAAGGTCGCTGATGTTCCACTTGTCGCAGCCATCGTGGATTTTTCGTTGCCCAATAGTGCATATTATGTCGGTTTACGTTACCGCTGTTGGTGAATGACACTTCGTCGCTAAATAGAACGCGTGCAAAAAACCTGTCATCGCCCCGTAATTTCTCTTGTCCCCAGTGGCAGAACTGTACACGACGTTCAAAGTCGTCGCCATGCTATTCCTGGTGCATAGAAATATGGTACGGGTGCAATCGATGTTGATGTAACATTCTCAACACCGACGTTTCTGAGATTCCCGATTCTCGCGCAATTTGTCTGCTACTGATGTGCGGATTAGCCGCGACAGCAGCAAACACGTACTTGGGCATCATCATATGTTGCAGGTCGTGGCTGACGTTTCACATGTGATTAAACACTTCCTGTTTCCTTAAATAACGTAACTATCCGGCGAACGGTCCGGACACTTGGATGATGTCCAGGATACCGAGCAGCCGGTCTCGGTGGCCATGTGGTTCTAGGCGCTGTAGTCCGGAACCGCGCGACTGCTACGGTCGCAGGTTCGAATCCTGCCTCGGGCATGGATGTGTGTGATGTCCTTAGGTTAGTTAGGTTTAAGTAGTTCTAAGTTCTAGGGGACTGATGACCTCAGATGTTAAGTCCCATAGTGCTCAGAGTCATTCAGGATACCGAGCAGCACACATAGCACACGCCCGTTGGGCATTTTGATCACAATAGCCATACATCAACACGATAGTGACCTTTTCCGCAATTGGTAAACGGTCCATTTTAACACTGGTAATGTATCACGAAGCAAATACCGTCTGCACTGGCGAAATGTTACGTGATACCACGTACTTGTACGTTTGTGGCTATTACAGCGCCAACTATCACAAAGCGAAAAAAGTGGTCCAACTAAAACATTCATATTTCTTTACGTACTACACGAATATGTAATAAAAAATGGGGTTCCTATTTTTAAAAAAACGCTGTTGATATCCGTTTGACCTATGGTAGTGCCATCTAGCGGGCCAATCAAAGCGCCATCTGGTTTCCCCCTTCAAGATAGACGAGTTTCGTTCTTTGTAGTTTTTTCGTTTGATGCTTGTTTCGTGAGATATTTGGCCCGGTCACTATCAATGGATCACCCTGTATAGTACTGAAATCAAGGAATCTTGCATTGAAATTGGCGAATATACTACAAAACTAGAAAAACAATCTCCCTGCAATTGTCTATATACGTCAAGAATCAAATGTAATTACATACTCGGGTAACGACACATGACAGCAACCATGTAACTTAATTTCACATCTAAGGGTTCCACACTACACACATCACATGCGATATCACCATAGTATTTGTAAGCGGAAACAGCTGCACGCATATAGAAAGTCGTTGAATGTACATCGAATGACATGTGGCAGTACTATCCACTGAATTATCATGTCAAGGTGTTCCCATTTCTACTTAAGATCAGAATTCACAGATCAGAATAGTAAACTGAGACTCTCAGGCACATTTTTGATGATTGGTGTTGCTAGTGACATAATGGCTTGTTAATGTTTCCAAGAAATCTAAGTCTTCAATCCACCTCTCTCATACTTTACGAAACACAGGAACAACTCAACTCTAATTACCCTATAGATCGGAAAGTCTCAGTATTTGTTCCCTCACCAGTCAGTCGTATGATTTATATCTGTCAGTGACAATTTCTTACTCCTCTATCAATATTTCTGTGCATATATGCGTAGACAGTAGTTATAAATCATGCTCTAATGTCATTTCATTCTTCAGTCAGGCACTTTATAAATTCTGTATATTGACTACAGAGTCATAAATGTGTTGAAGTCTGTGTAATTGAGTTCCACACAGTATGCATGTTGATTACCCACTATAGCAAACGAATTGTTAAATGCAGTTATCGTATGAGTTTTAAAAATTCCACAGACTGCTTCTTAACATCTAAACACACAATGTGGTTGTGATATTATGTTATTTGTTGTGGTGTTTTATGTTGTGTTAGAATATTATCTGGACGAGATTTTGGTTTATACTGCCGGCTTTCAAGTGATGTACTGTTAACTCGTCTTTTACGTAATACGTTCAGCGACGAAATTTTGGTAAAGCGCTGTCAATGTTATTTAATTGCAAGTTCTTGAATCTATAACTAACCGCCGTGTGACTGCAGGTTGGTTCACCACACCTCCAGCGTCTCTCCAAATGCATCTGGAACTCTCTAGATATTTATGAGAATGTAATTGCAGAAGAGTAATTAATTTTGAGCCTCATCTATTAATCACTTCAGAAAAGCTGTTTTATTTCTTCTGATACAATAAACATATCTATGGAGCTGTAATACTTTCAAGATAATTCGAACGATAACAATAGTTAGAATAATTAACATTCCAGATAACAACAAAAATTATATATAAATCTGAGATGATAGTATTGCTCATATCTCTCTGCAAGATTATAGCGTCTTTGATTCCTACGTACATCGCACAGTGTCACAGAGTCATTTCACTAATAAAATTGTTCATTTTAAACTGTGATATTACGATGGCCTCCCCAGGAGTACAGCAGATTGAGGCACAAAATGATAATGAACTCCTGCACAAACCTTTTATAGTTCACAATTTTAATAACATACTGTTAAGCTCTTTCAACATCTTCTACCACACATAACTGGTATTAAGTTTTCGTCCAATTGAGCATGGTTCATGTTTGACATGAGAATAATTATAGTATCATCTTTATCTTTATTTACTTGTGATGATGTAGTTTTAGTGTCGTGTAATGTCCATTGCGTTTCATTACAGTTCTCAACACTGGAAAAAACTACCCTGCATTCTAACTTGCCTCCTCATTCGAGCATGGATGACCGAAAAAACCAGGAAAAACCGAATCGAGACCTTCAGTATTGAGAAATGCAGTGAACGCGTCACTGTATATCAACAATACTTGAATGACTCTAGATTTCTCTATACATAAATCGAGTATCATGTCCAGATTTCACTAAACTTTTCCATAGCTCTCTCTTATTTACTTGACACATGTTTTGTATAGCATGGGAGTTACTGTCTTCTAAATATATACAATCACTGTCTGCTCGTGTTGTCCTGGTGTGTAGGTGATAGGGGTCGATTAAGTTGACGGAGAAGTCGACCAGAATCAGGATCGCAGAATGACCGGTTCAGGATGGGTACTGCACATGGATCTTTACCTTCCTTCGGGTTGGTACAGGAATCAGTTCGAGGATGGGACATAGAACGATGTTAATAAAGCATTAGAATTTTTGAAAAGTTAATATCTACACCTGTAAGAAATGGATGAGTTCTTATGGACAGTCCACTCGCACACAACGAATCGGTGGGCCTTAGAAATTCGGACTCAGAGTTTATATCCAAGAATTTAGTAACTAACAGCACAGTAACTGTACATTACCTGGTCCGCATACATCAGCGAAAAGCAGATCGCACAGTTGTTTAGAGTATTTTTTAGCAACACTGATATCTTTATCACAGTTTTGATTAATGATTATAGCACACCACATGTAGAAATGTAATGTTCTAGTGCAACACGACTGTTCATAGGAGTTCGTACAATAGATTCGATGACAATCCATGACACTAATTGAGCGTTCATGACGGATCACTTTATATCGCGTGGCAACATAGTATTCACAAAATTACAGATTGAAAATACTGTAGAAACACCAGTTTCAATAACATTTGACGTTAATCACTGCATAATGTTCGTACACATAATTATGTGTCTGTGAAAATCATTGTACAGGAAAATAGTTCACAGAGTTATTCTATGAAAACGCTGTGTGCGAATGTCCTTGGAAAACTGATAGTCCTACAATCATTTCTGTTCATGCAGATTCTAATATCCTTTAATACAAGTAATCTACAACATATATGTGGTATGGGTACTTGCATGTGATGCAGTTGTACCTTAGTATGTAAACTTTCATGTCCATTTCCACTAACTCATCTCATGAGGATGGGTTTCCTAACACAAAAGAGGCAAAAGAGGAAACTACGCCCAAAGGAGTCGAATAGACATCTCGTCCATCTGTACTGATTATCAATAGGTAGACACCACTAATATGAACGTCTATCGTCCTTAGATATGGGTGTATATCTGTGTATGCGCTATTTATGAATAAAACACTAGCATCCTTTTCATAGACAGTGAGAAGTTACCACTAATCACTTAATATTAAAAGAAATAACAAAATAACATGATATTATTAATGTACTGCTGGTGGAAATAATTAAAATGAGTAAACATAGAGTTCAAACAATATATATATATATATATCTATATCAACCAGTCAGTGTAATTGCGACTAAACACTAGCGCAAAGCTTATGTTCAAACCTTTACTAAAACTATTAATCACTGATTACATCAGTCCTTAGTTTGGTAAGGTTTAAGATCGTGAGGAGGATACATTCCCTTCACTTTGTTATTACTCGAGTGACGTAACACATAGACTCCAGGATTAAGCATAGAAATAATCCTACACAAGTGACCATTTCTTGTTCTTCCTCTTAAGCAATCATGCTTTTGGATGGGTCTCTGTTTTCTTCAGTTGTTGCTCATAATAATTTTTCTTCTGCTGAGCTTTTCTCTTCATTGTGGCTAACGTTCGACGAATCTTAACCCACTCATTGTTCTCCCTCTTATTCATCATTAGTTCTATTGGTGTAGACTCAGTTGTTTAATGCGTTAAACTGTTACACATTGCTTCAAATTGCTAGAGATAATTCACCCACAATGTCTGTTTACGATGGCGATATGTTATAATAAATCTATTTACTTCACGAAACAACCTCGCAGTCGGTTTAGCTTCGGGTGGAAACTGGAAACTAAAATTTGTCCAATCCCGCCGTCTCATAATTATCTTCTCCATCTGTGTCCTGTAAAAGTGGCTTCATTGTCAGACAATAAAACACGTGGCTTCCCAGTATGCGCAATATAATGCGTCGAGATTTTGTTCATGATAGACCGCACATTAAACGCCTTGATTGGATATAATGTTACATAATTATGAATAGATCATAGAATCCAACAACATGTTTGACATTTCTTCTAGGATGAGGCAGGAGTCCCGTTATATCCACGCTCACAACATGTAGAGGTTCTTTAACATTAATTGGACGTGATATTCCTTTGGCACTGAGGTTCAAAGGTTTTGCCTTCTGAAAAATTTGACACTTCTTGATCGTGCTTTGCACAATTATTCTTAGATTGGGAATATGGCAATTTCTTCCAATCTTTTCTGAGCATCTGTATGCTCAACAATGTCCCCAAACTACGAGTGTATCCCATATTAATTTCTGAACATAGTCTTGTGGAATGCAAACATACCACTTGTTTGATTGAGGTTGTCTCCTGTGATATAAGACATTATCATGCAACTGGTACAGCTTATTTATCCTTAGTGAATTTCTGCCTGAACCTTCTGAGTGACATGATTCCAACGAGGGTCTGTTCATTGTAGTTTTGCCATGTTCCTGCACATTCTAAGATATGTTCTTCCATTCTCACATTCTTCATTAGTACAAATTTCAATTCCGTTGTTTAGTCTTCGATTTCCATGGGTTCAGTTATCCTTCTGGTAGTCTTGATGGGGTATTTGTAATAATGTTCTCTCTGCCATGTAAGTATATACACTCCTGGAAATTGAAATAAGAACACCGTGAATTCATTGTCCCAGGAAGGGGAAACTTTATTGACACATTCTTGGGGTCAGATACATCACATGATCACACTGACAGAACCACAGGCACATAGACACAGGCAACAGAGCATGCACAATGTCGGCACTAGTACAGTGTATATCCACCTTTCGCAGCAATGCACGCTGCTATTCTCCCATGGAGACGATCGTAGAGATGCTGGATGTAGTCCTGTGGAACGGCTTGCCATGCCATTTCCACCTGGCGCCTCAGTTGGACCAGCGTTCGTGCTGGACGTGCAGACCGCGTGAGACGACGCTTCATCCAGTCCCAAACATGCTCAATGGGGGACAGATCCGGAGATCTTGCTGGCCAGGGTAGTTGACTTACACCTTCTAGAGCACGTTGGGTGGCACGGGATACATGCGGACGTGCATTGTCCTGTTGGAACAGCAACTTCCCTTGCCAGTCTAGGAATGGTAGAACGATGGGTTCGATGACGGTTTGGATGTACCGTGCACTATTCAGTGTCCCCTCGACGATCACCAGTGGTGTACGGCCAGTGTAGGAGATCGCTCCCCACACCATGATGCCGGGTGTTGGCCCTGTGTGCCTCGGTCGTATGCAGTCCTGATTGTGGCGCTCACCTGCACGGCGCCAAACACGCATACGACCATCATTGGCACCAAGGCAGAAGCGACTCTCATCGCTGAAGACGACACGTCTCCATTCGTCCCTCCATTCACGCCTGTCGCGACACCACTGGAGACGGGCTGCACGATGTTGGGGCGTGAGCGGAAGACGGCCTAACGGTGTGCGGGACCGTAGCCCAGCTTCATGGAGACGGTTGCGAATGGTCCTCGCCGAGACCCCAGGAGCAACAGTGTCCCTAATTTGCTGGGAAGTGGCGGTGCGGTCCCCTACGGCACTGCGTAGGATCCTACGGTCTTGGCGTGCATCCGTGCATCGCTGCGGTCCGGTCCCAGGTCGACGGGCACGTGCACCTTCCGCCGACCACTGGCGACAACATCGATGTACTGTGGAGACCTCACGCCCCACGTGTTGAGCAATTCGGCGGTACGTCCACCCGGCCTCCCGCATGCCCACTATACGCCCTCGCTCAAAGTCCGTCAACTGCACATACGGTTCACGTCCACGCTGTCGCGGCATGCTACCAGTGTTAAAGACTGCGATGGAGCTCCGTATGCCACGGCAAACTGGCTGACACTGACGGCGGCGGTGCACAAATGCTGCGCAGCTAGCGCCATTCGACGGCCAACACCGCGGTTCCTGGTGTGTCCGCTGTGCCGTGCGTGTGATCATTGCTTGTACAGCCCTCTCGCAGTGTCCGGAGCAAGTATGGTGGGTCTGACACACCGGTGTCAATGTGTTCTTTTTTCCATTTCCAGGAGTGTAATTTCAAAACGGTATTCTTTTAGAATAAACGTCCATCTAGCTAATCGAGGCTGTAAAAGCGTGCAGTTATGCAGAAAGCTTAGTGCCTGATGATCACAGTATGCTCTGGTATATGCTCCTGCTAGATAATAATGAAACTGTCGAAATGCCCATATAGTGGCAGTGCTTCTAGTTCTGTGGCTTTATAAGCTCATTCAGAATTAGCGAGCGTTCGACTTGCAAAAGATATAGCACTAAAGGTATGTACACCATCAACTAACTGGATCTGAAGTATGAAATCTCGTAATCCACATGACGATGAATCTGTCATCAACCAAAGATCTAATGTCATGTCAGGATGATATGAGATAAGTGCATTGACAAGAGTAATTTTAATGTTGTTAAATGCTATTTCAGACTCATGGTTCCACTGCCAAGACACGTTCTTCTTTAATATAGACAAAAATGCTTCTGAATTTAAGACCTGATTTGGTATGAAACGACGATAAAATGAGGCTAATCCTAAGAATGCCTTTAATTTGGTTCTACTAAGAAGTGATGGTACATTCTCTATTGCACTAATATTCTTTTTTCGAAGGTAAAGTCCCATATGATGAAATTAGATGTCCTAGGAAGTTGAAGTTTAGTTAGCGCAAATTTCGATTTCCTGAGGTTGGCAGTCATCCCTGACATTCGGTAATGATCCAGCACTCATCTTAAAATTTCAAAATGTTGTTACAATTAACATATTATCCACAAATGGTGTGATCAAATCATGTAGTTGAGGACCTGAGGCACTATCTAGTGCAGAAATGAATACATCTGAGCTGACATTAGGAATGAACGGTAGTGCAGTAAATTGGTAACTGTGGCCCAAGTAAAGGAAGGCAATATATTTTCTTGATTCCAAGTCTAATGGGACTTGCTGCCAAAACGAGTATCTTAAATCTATTGGGGTAAAAATTTTTGGTTTAATTGTAGGTATAATAATTTTATTTATTTCTCTGGCATCCAGAACCAAGTTAACACCCCCATCTGACTTGTGTACCACGTGTAATGGACTACAATAAAGACTACTGAATGGCTCAATAATGCCCCAGCTAAGTATTCGCTTTATTTCTCGATCGATGGTAGATCTTTGTGCCCAAGGAATGGAGTAATACCTGTGGCAGTATGTTTTCTGAGGTCTCATGTGTAAATGACAGACATATCCCTTTATAAGGACTGGTTTCTCTTCAAACACCACAGCATAATCCTGTAATAATTGTTTTAATTCATGCTGTTGCTGAAGTATTAGGGCATTAGATTCAGTTACTTTTTTGTTAATCTGCTCTAACACGCTTAGGCTAGAATCACTCGTCGTTGCCTTTGTGACCTTCCTGCTGTTATAACGTGTAATGAATTTTATCGCAATCCTTTGACAACAGCGCCCATGCAATTCCTGCTTCTGTACCATATTAACTGTCACAGGTACTTCATCTATAGATAACATGAGTTTACTAGAGGCGAAGTCTGTTATTTCATTCATCTCTCTCAGTAATCCATGCCCCAAAATTAAGTCCACAATACGATTAGGTATCTCTAGGCATGTGATATCTATAGCTCCATTACTGAGGTCCATTTTGGCTCTTGTTTGCAGTTTAATTCGAAGAGAGCATCCTCCTACAGCACCAATATTTTGCCGTTTGCCACAGGTGAGGTGGACAAATTTCATCTTTCCTGTAACCTCTTCATGGGACCTGTGGAAATACCATTTACACTTGCGCCCATGTCTAAGACTGACATAACACTGAATCCAACAGTATTCACATTAATAACTGCTTGTGGGATGCCTTTCGGTTGAAAGTTACAGGGTTTGTCACAGTGCAATAATTCGTCCCTAACGTCAGCACCATGGTTACACTTTACCATCTTAATATTACTGTCACAGCCCCTTTCACTAACTCCTACCAGCCTTACAGCGCTGAAGTTGGTGGTGTCCAGTTTTCCTACTATCTATGGGTTGGTGATGCTTGTTCATCTCTGAAGTCAGTAAAAATTGGTGACTGACTCCGCCAGTCATTACACGTTTCCTTTTGATTTGGTAGAATTTTATTATTCTTATTCCAGTGTGATAATCCTGGATTCTGCTGATAAACGTCATTAAATCGCCTGTCACATTTCTTGTTCTTGTATTTGTATGCATGGTTATTGCCGTTTCCATTTCTTTGATTATTGGCATTGTTAAATCCTGTGTTGGGCGAACCTGTCTCTTGGTTTGCATCAGTCTTTACATGTTGTTGATTATTGTTCGGATGTCTGTTTCTCTAATTCTTTCTATTTGACCCGTTATGTCCATTTCATTGTCATTGTTCCCTCTGGCTCCAGTGTCTTCCATTAACATATCTACGACATCTACTGCAGTCAAAATCTCATCACAGTTGGTTTCACTGACATGCAATAATTTAGTTTGTATATCCAGTGGCAGTTTTACTATTCTAATGAGGTCTTTGGCGGATACTGGTTCTGTCAAACACTTATTCTTATTGTGATACCTCTCAAAGTATCTGCACAGTGTCCCTAAATGTGAACTGTAAGGTTCGGGATTGTATATCTGCTTACGAATCCTCTCTTGTATGGCAGAAGACCAGTATTTTGTAATAAATGCATGTTCAAACTCAGCAAAAGTATTGCAGGTTTCTGCTGCTTCAACTGACCATAGGACTCCATCCCCTAAACTACGCCCACTCACTTAATTAATCTTCTGGTTTTCTGTCGATACTCTAGATAAAACTCCTTTAAATGATCTAATAAAAACAAGTGGATGGACAGTCTTCTTTCAGAATTATAAGACAGAAACTGTCCGTAATTAATTACTTTTCCCTCCAAAAGTTACGCCGCGTAATCCCTAACGTAATTGGTCGAGCGGTTCTAGGCGCTTCAGTCCGGAACCACGCGGCTGCTACGGTCGCAGGTTCGAATCCTGCTTCGGGCATGGATGTGTGTGATGTCTATAGGTTTGTTAGGTTTACGTAGTTCTAAGTCTATGGCACTGATGACCTCAGATGTTAAGTCCCATAGTGCTTAGAGCCATTTAAAAATGGCTCTGAACACTATGGGACTTAACATCTGTGGTCATCACTCCCCTAGAACTCAGAACTACTTAAACCTAAGGACATCACACACACCCATGCCCGAGGCAGGATTCGAACCTGCGACCGTAGCGGTCGTGCGGTTCCAGACTGTAGCGCCTTTAACCGCTCGGCCACTCCGGCCGGCTTAGAGCCATTTGTACTAACGTAATTTGTTAATACATTCACGTATGGTAAAGTTTGTGTGTGGACCTATGCATTGGTTCTAAAAGCTTGCTCCGTTATGTGTGAACTAGATATTTCGCTCACAGATTCACTGTCCGCGTCAACTGAATAATTGTCCTGGAAAGCGTGACGTAAACCATCTACTTGCTTGCTCACATCTTCGACGTGCTTGCAAACTTCTTGCAACCTTCTACCTAATTCCTGTATGACATGTCATCCTTTATCACAGACTGAACCTTTTGTTTAACAATATTAATCAGCTGCGTGTCTTGTCCACCTAACCACTGCTGGAAAAAGTCATAAACAGTTCCATTTGTCACGTGAGTTGCGCTTTTATAATGTCACTCTGACCCCGAATCATATTGTCTACTGCTTGTGAGAGCTTAGGAACAGTATTCGACAGTTCGTCTTGGCCTAATTTCACATTTTCAAATGCCGATTTTAAAGTATTAAACGCGTCTGGCAAATGCTTATGTCGATCTCGAAACTGACTAAATCTAGTGGCTAAACAAGTTTGTGCATTATAAATCTTCTCAATTGCACTGTTGAATACAGTTTACGACTCTACTATTTGATTCTGCAATGCAGTTTTAGTTGCCTGAAATTCGGTTTTTAATTCAGTGTGACAGTTTTGAAATTGTGTTTGAAACTCAGTTAATAACGCTGTATGACTATTCTGCAGTTCAGTTCTTAATTCTGGTTTTAATTCTGTTGACATTTGTTCAATACGCGCTAACAGTAACGTAATCAGATGAGCAACCTGTTGCACATTGGCCTGTGCAACATTTTGTTCATTCTATTCTGCATTTTAGCTTGCCGCCTTGTTCTGACCGTGGAATTATTACTATTTTACACAAATCGTGTGAGATAGTTTACATAGCTTAAATTAATTGCAGCTGGATCCTCAACAGTACTATGCTGCAAAAACTAGTTTGCCTGTTACGCAACAGCCCGCCAGAAACAATCTAATATCGCTTACATAGTGACAACGTCGCACGGATGATGGACACAAATAAACTTATGTACTAACTACGTCCACTCTACAAAAAGGAAAGTGCCTATGTACCACTAAATTTTCCGTACAACAACCGTAGAAAAGACGGCAGAGATTGAGATGAAAACGCACACCTACTTCTCGTAGACTGCTGCGTAGTGGACTGCTGTTACAATTCTTTGCTCTCCAGCTTTCTATTATGTAGTCCTCTCTGTTAATAGTGCTTGAGCAATCATACATGAACAAGAACCACAATATTAGTTACGTATAACAGCAGTACATACAATATTTCTAAAATACAATACGTTATAATGTTCGTGTTTCTGTGAAGACTGAAATCATGTCCTGTCACGATAGCCAATCGTTATGTTATTTTATTTGTTTTGGTGTTTTCTGTTGTGTTAGAATATTATTTGGACGAGATTTTTGTTTGTTCTAATGGTTTTAAAGTGAAGTACTGTTAACTCGGCGTTTGCTTGATAAGTTTAGCTACGAAATCTTGGGAAAGCGCTGTTCATATTATTTAATTGTGTATTCTTAAGTCTGTGAAGAATGGATGTGCGATTGCAGTTCCGTTCGCTACGTCTCCAGCTTCTGGCACGTCAACATAGGTATCTGGAACTCTCTAGATATTTATGAGAATGTAATTATAGAAAAATAATTAATTTTGAGTCTCACCTATTAATCACTTGGCAACGGCATTGACGCGGTGGATACACCGGTTCCCGTCAGTTTCACCGAAGTTAAGCGCTGTCGGGTGTGGCCGGCACATGGATGGGTGACCATTCGAGCCACCATACGCTGTTGCCGTTTTTCAGGGTGCACTCAGCCTCGTGATGCCAATTGAGGGGCTACTCGACCGAATAGTAGCGGCTCCGGTCACAGAAAACCGTCATAACGACCGGGAGAGCGGTGTGCTGACCACACGTACCTCCTATCCGTATCCTCAGCTGAGGATGACACGGCGGTCGAATGGTCCCGATGGGCCACTTGTGGCTTGTAGACGGAGTGCTATTAATCACTTGAGATGAGCTCTTTTATTTCTTCTGATACATTACAATATATCTATAGAGCTGTAATAGTTTCAAGATAATTGAACGAGAACAATAGTCAGAAGCACAATAGTTAGAATAATTAACATTCCAGATATCAACAAAAATTATGTATAAATCAGATATAATAGTATTGTTCATATTTCTCTGTTAGATTATAGCCTCTTTGATTCCAACATACATCGCACAGCGTCAAACAGTCATTTTACTAATAAAACTGTTCATATTAAACTGTGACATAGCACAGTGGATACGTTGCCGAACACTGTTACACAGTCTACGTCTCCACGTAGCCCACAAGACTTCAGACGTCCCCATAGGATTTGTAAATAGAGACATCTAACAGACAACCAGAAAATCGCTCAATGTACACTTGACACCAAAACAAAAAGTGGACCACCAACATTAAGTAGCTGTGTCACAGGTTCTTTAGACGCCTAGACCCTCTGGCGTGCAGTCGTTTGACTATACACAACGGTTACTACAACAGACCACTGCAAAACACTACTCATATGAGAGTCAGTCTCAATGTAAACTGACACAATGATACAAAACATATCAGAAAACACGTCATTAGGGATGAAACAGTTCAAAAAATGGTTCAAATGGATCTGAGCTCTATGGGACTTAACATCTGAGGCCATCAGTCCCCTAGAACTTAGAACTACTTAAACCTAACTAACCTAAGGACATCACACACATCCATGCCCGAGGCAGGACTCGAGCCTGCGACCGTAGCGGTCACGCGGTTCCAGACTGAAGCGCCTACAACCGCACGGGATGAAACAGTCCTCACACTTGTAAATTAAACTTCATTACAGTGACACTGCAGAAGTTTTATAACGCTCATTAAATGATATGGCGAGTTGTTTTTCGTGATCCAAATTTGAACCCACTGTTAACCAGACAAAGCTTGCGCGTCTTCGGGACTCGACTAGGCATAAAGAGATTGGTTCAAATGGCTCTGAGCACTATGGGACTTAACTTCTAAGGTCATCAGTCCCTTAGAACGTAGAATAACTTAAACCTAACTAACCCAAGGACAGCACACACATCCATGCCCGAGGCAGGATTCGAACCTGCGACCGTAGCGGTCGAGCGGTTCCAGTCTGAAGCGCCGAGAACCGCTCGGCCACACCGGCCTGATGCCTGGGACTCCAACTCCACGCATATCGTCGTTGTTGACCCCATACGAATAGGTGTCAACCTTCAATACTCTTTCACTAGTAGTTAGGATTGCGCCTTTTGTAGAGACCTGGAGGAGTCTGGCGTCGTGAAGAAACAACGAAATGATGGGACAGTATCATTTGGAATAGTTCATACATAGAGCAAAATGGGAATCAGAACTCGAATCCCAGTCCAGTGCAAAAATTTTCAAAATCTCAGGGTCACTTAAAATAAGAAATGAAGGTCTTACAACTTTACATGACCACTGGTTCGTGAATTAAAATAACATTACTAACGTAAGAAAGCTTACTGGAGATAGAGTTTCTGCAAGCGGCGACCTCCGGCTCTGACAGCCAAAACCAATCTAACTCTGTTCCATTCAGTAGCAAATGGACATGCGAACGTTGATTTGGAACGACGACAGAGTCCTGCACTCTTTACTTGGCGTTATTGGAGGTAAAGAGAGTATGTTCGTGGCGGTTAAAGAACTGGTAACCACGGCGGGAATCGAACCCAGATCTTAGCCATTACAGGTTAGCCTCAGTTCAACCAACCACCGAATTTTCATATGTGTTAGCATCATGATTTTACTAATAGGGTACACACACTCGGTACGAGAAAGGTTGACTTCCTCTTGAGCTTTGTGAGTAACGTTTTGGTGGTCTAGAAGTGAACGTCATGCAGTGCGAATGCAAAGCAGTGATATCAAACCCATTCTTTTCCTATCTTTTTTAAGCCATATCCTGTCTGTCTGCTAAGAGCATTAGGCTGGCAGAAGGTCAGAGGCAGTTTCTTCATTTTCGAAATAGCCAGTAATAGAAAAATCTTGTGGAAACATGTTTGTGAAATAGCACAGAGCCTATGATCTCCAGTGGACTTTTCTGCGATCGAATTAGCAATTATAGCATTATGTACCTTTGTGTATGATACAATAGTATGTTTCAGCATGCTCCACCATCTCGTTACAGTGGTACACTATCTGATCAAAAGTATCCGGACACCCCCGAAAACATACATATTTCATATTCGGTGCATTGTGCTGCCACCTACCGCCAGGTACTCCATATCAGCGACCTCAGTAGTCATCAGACATCGTGAGAGAGCAGTATAGGGCGCTCCTCGTATCTCACAGACCTCTAATGTGGTCCGGTGATTCGGTGTCACTTGTGTCATACGTCTGTACGCGAGATTTCCACACTCCTAAACATTCCTAGCTCCATCGTTTCCGATGTGATAGTAAATTGGAAACGTGAAGGGACACGTACAGCACAAAAGCGTACAGGCCGATCTCGTCTGTTACCTGACAGAGACCGCCGACAATTGAAGAGGGTCGTAAAGTGTAATAGGCAGACATCTATCCAGACCATCACATAGGAATTCCAAACTGCATCTGGATCCACTGCAAGTACTATGGCAGTCAGGTGGGAGGAGAGAAAACTTGGATTTCATGGTCGAGCGGCTGCTCATAAGCCACACATCACACCAGTAAATTCCAAACGACGCCTCGCTTGGTGTAAGGAGCGTAAACATTGGCACAGGTCTACACTGATGTTTTAAGCAACTGTTCCTGCCCACTGATGAAGAGCAATTTGGGGATGGTGACTGCATCTTTCAACACGATCTAGCACCTGTTCATAATGAACAAGCCAGCCAGTGTGGCCGAGCGGTTCTAGGCGCTTCAGTCTGGAACCGCGCAACCGTTACGGTCGCAGGTTCGAATCCTGCCTCGGGCATGGATGTGTGTGATGTCCTTGGGTTGTTAGGTTTAAGTAGTTCTAAGTTCTAGTGGACTGATGACCTCAGATGTTATGTCCCATAGTGCTCAGAGCCATTTGAACCATAATGCACGGCCTGTGGCGGAGTGGCTACACGACAATAACATCGCTGTAATGGACTAGCTGGCCACTGTGACCGAGAGGTTCTAGGGGCTTCAGTCCGGAACCTCGCTGCTGCTACGGTCGCAGGTTCGAATCCTGCCTCGGGCATGGATGTGTGTGATGTCCTTAGGTTAGTTTGGTGTAAGTAGTTCAAAGTCGAGGGGACTGACGACCTCAGATGATAAGTCCCATAGTGCTTAGAGCCATTTGTCATGGACTGGCCTGCACAGAGTCCTTACCTGAATCCTATGGAACACCTTTGGGATGTTTTGGAACGCTGACTTCTCGCCAGGCCTCACCGACGGACGTCGATACCGCTCCTCAGCGCAGCACTCCGTGAAGAATTGGCTGCTATTCGTCAAGAAACCTTCCAGTACCTGATTGAACGTATGCCTGCGAGAGTGGAAGCTGTCATCAAGGCTGATGGTGGGCCAACGCCATACTGCATTCCAGCATTACCGATGGAGGGTGTCACGAACTTGTAAGTCATTTTCAGCGAGGTGTCCGGGCACTTTTGATCACATAGTGTATGTGGTACGCCATACGTTCTGCCAGCTTCCGTGATCCACATTCTTCAGTAAGGGCGACGACTGTATCTCGAGTTGATCTCTCCCAATGAGCCATTGCAACAGACGGCCTGATGTGTATTTCTGCTTGCCGCTCTTATAGTGATGCCAGGAGAGGGCGTAAACGTATTTACTTCGAAAGGAACAGCTGGCCCGTTCTAGGCTGGGAACAGTTGGCCCAACATCGCCGCTTTGCTCGCTTCGGTGTCGGCTCACCATCAGGCAGTAGCTGGCCGGCCAGCCCTAGTCAGCTGTCCAACCTGGCAACGCAGCTATAGCTATTTTGCTGTAACACGAGCAGGCCCATCTACTTTTGACGTCTCAGTCAAATATATAAAGAAAGATAAGTTAAAAAATACTCTCATGGTAAATGTAGACACCACGAAGTATTTCAACTAGCTAGCAATCGCACGACGCACGTATGCCTACGACAGTGGAAGCTGTCATTAAGGCTAAGGGTGGGCCAACAACACATTGCATTCCATCATTACCGATGGAGGGCGCCAGGAACTTATAACTCATTTTCAGCCAGGTGTCCGACAACCTTGCCAAATAATCGCATGCACGTAGTATATCACTCACATTCTGAGCACTTATAAAGTGTACTCAGTGTCTCTGAAACAATACTGGTGCACGATGTGAATTAGGTTCTGATGAGGCACTTGATTTACTTCGCAATGATACACGATTACTCTGTAATTCATAGTTAAGTGTTTCGTAACGGGTTCACAGACTCTTCAATTTTTCGGCAGTTTCAATCGCGTACGAAGCTCCAGAAAAACGAACACCAAAATATTTACTTGCGATTTTTAATTTTTCTTATTTTATTACAGTGGAAATACCATCCTTTGTACGGCGGTAGCAACAAAGAGTGTTTGCATTCGGAGGAGGGAGATGGTGGTTGAAATGTCGTGGAAATAACGTGCCGAAGTGAAAAAATCGTTTGTTTTAATATTGCGTCCGCAACCTAATTTGTTATACTAAAATGTCAAGTGCCTTCTCTCAACGTTTTCGATGTACTTCGTCGGTCCCGTCAGGTAATGATCCCACATCGCTCAGCATTATTCCAGAAGAGGTTGAACAACCGTAGTGCTGGCACTGTATTCGGTCTTGAATGTGTAAGTAACCCAATATTTGTTTCACCTTTGCCACAGCATGTGCTGTTTCTCAGTTACGTTGTTTATATTGGCACGTAGAAGAAGGTGTAATTAGATGAATGACGAACACTAACATCACTGAACGTAGATTTATTCAGCACTTGCACATACAAGAGCGCGGAGCGAACTGCCTCCGGCCAGAACACACACGGTATATATACAGTTACAGAACATTCCAGTAAAATGGTTCCTGATATTTGTGGATAATTCTTGAATGTACCCGAACTGAAAATAGAAATTAAATTTTTACAGTCCAAATGAGCTCTGGATTCACAACCCTCCATGCAACAGTCTAGTATCATAACCAATACGCCACAGCTTCTTCTGCGACATCGCTCCCTCCTTAAGAGAACAGCTTCTCGTTGTTACGTCCTCCTAGTCGGGAACGAATCATCGGTCCTGCATGCTCCGACTCCCGATGACTGCTGTTCACCCTGGTGGTGATCTTCTTAGAACTTCCTTTGCTGCTACGCTCTTCGTCATTTTCCCGCTTGTTGCCTGTCGCTCGAGCTTCGAATTTACCCTGGGTTCCAGGATACTTATAGGGCTTCATTCGAAGGACGTGGACCGTATCTCTCATCTTTCATCGTCTTCTGTCGGGGTCGAAATCTTCAACTTCATAAGTAACATCAGACAGCTGTCTTACAACCTTATAAGGTCCAAAGTAGCGCCTGAGGAGCTTCTCAGAGAGACCAACCTTCCCACAGAAGTGAAGATCCAGACGAGGTCACCAGGCTGGTATCAGGCTCGCATCACACCTTCGGCGATCGTTTTCTTGAGCCTGCAGCGTGCGGAGTCGAGCTAACTGCCGAGCTTCCTCAGCTCGGGTTTGTAACACCTGGCCGATGTAGTCTTCGTCCATGTCATCAGGATGTAACGGGAACACAGTGTCCATCGTCGTCGTCGCCTCACGCCCATACACCAGGAAATCATGTGGTGTCTTGTTTGGTGGTGTTATAGGCAAACGTCACGAAAGGTTGCACCTCATCCCAGTTGCTCTGCTCAACACTGACGAACATTGATAGCATGGTTTCAGTTAGCCCGTTAGTTTGCGAATGGTAGGCAGTCGTCATGTGATGAGTAATGTTGCACCGACGGTTTATCTATGTCACAAGATTCGATTGAGAAACTTTCCCTCGATCCGTAATTAACGACCTTAGGGCACCGTCTTTTAATATAATGTCTTCCACAATGAATTTGGCTTCCTCGAATGCTTCGGATATTTTCACGGGTATTGTAATGCCTTAGCGTGTCATATAATCAGTGCTAACAATAATCCATTTATTGCCACTAGCAGACGCTGGAAATCGTCCGAAGAGGTAAATCCCAACACGCTTGAAGGCGTTTCGGCTGGTGGAATTGGTATGAGTCGGCCAGGTGGTTCATGAGCAACTCCCTTTTTTCTCTGGCACTCTCGACAGTGCGACACATAATGACGGACACTCCTAAATAAACTTGGCCAGAAAAATCTCTTGCGGATCCTATCGTATGTCTTAATAAATCCTAAATGTCTGGCCACAGGTGTGTCATGAAATTTCTGTAGAACATCTAAGCCCACGTGTTTAGGAATCACTGGTAGCCACCTCCTTCCAAACGGATCAAAGTTTTTCTTGCAAAGTAATCCATTAACTACGTTAAATTTTCATTTCATATCCTCTGACCGATTTAAGGCAAGCATAATTTGAGATATCTTGGCGTCCTTCTTCTGCTCAGCGAGTTGAATCTTTCAAAGGAGTGAACAATCAATGATTCAGAAAAAAAGAACGGTAGCTCCAGACGTTTCCCACAGCAGAGAGAGAGAGAGAGAGAGAGAGAGAGAGAGAGAGAGAGAGACGGAGGATATCAGCGGGGCCTCTGCGGGTAGAGCACACTGCACGCCACACAACAAAGCCAGCGCCGGCCTCTGCCCTGCTTCTACCTTGGCTGCCTGCATTGTGCAGTGCCCCATTGGATTTTGTGTTTCACATATGCCGTGCCGTCTCTGTGGTTCCTCTGCCGCGTGCAGTGTCTGGCGCAGCTTAACTTAGCAACGCACTCTGTCAGCGATCGTTTCAGTCGCACGTCCTGCCCTCTGGGCAGTTGATGCGAGCAACAGCACAGAGAGCCTCCTAGCGGAGAACATAAGAACTACTTGCAACAACCTGCTCGCAAGAGAACGGACAATTTGTCTCGGAGCGGGTGATTGGTGGGCGTTCACCGCTCCCCCCACCCTCGGAACTCGCCCGCTCAACGCTCACCCCACCGGTCTCGACTCTAGCCAGAGCGTTGAGCAAAGCGACTCAGGTGTCACTCTGGTCTCTGCGGTCTTAGCTCACGCAGTAATACAGCTCGCGGCTCGAGCTGCTTGACTCAGCGCCTCTGCATCGGAGTTTGTCTCTACTGGATATTGTTCTTCATAGTAATACCGCTATGTATATTACATTATTATGTTATGTATACATCATTTGTTTTTATTTTATTTTTATTTGTTTAAACTGATCAGATTAGGTCCCTGACGACTCCTCTTACTATAGAATTTTTATTATGGACACTCGAATTTGCGCTTTAATTACGAGCGAACCAATAAACGTATTGCAAAATGTGATACACCAATATTTTCCTTGTTTTATTCTGCGTAAGGCTATATGCAGCACTTTAGTCTTACAGTCAAATTTATATATATTTTTTTCTTATTCTGGTTCGTATTTTGGGATTTTAGGCGTCTTCGGAAGGAAATGTTCACTTTAAAAATATATGGCTTGCGATGTATTTGTACGAGGTTAATGAAATTTTAATACATTGTAGCCAAATATATTGTTAATGTAAATCTCAAGTTACAACATTTTCCGATCACCCAAAAAACCACGATAGTGCAAAATAAATCAATAATCATAAACTTTGTCATATTGTGGAAATTTCAATAAACAATACAAAATTCTTACTCATTATCTGTGTTACTTCAAAATAGGATCAAATAAGATCAAAATACACGTATAGTACTGGAATAAACCAAGTTTAAAGGGCAATGTGCCTTCTATTTATTTTCTATTGTGAATGAGTGGTGAAATAGATGAAATGTATGACGAGATAAAAGAAATTATTCAGGTAGTGAAGGGAGACGAAAATTTAATAGTCATGGGTGACTGGAATTCGTCAGTAGGAGCAGGCAGAGAAGGAAACATAGTAGGTGAATATGGATTGGGGGGAACATAAGGGAACAATTGACAGGAATGGGGGAAAGAAATACAGTAGAAGAAGAATGGGTAGCTCTGAGGGATGAAGTAGTGAAGGCAGCAGAGGATCAAGTAGGTAAAAAGACGAGGGCTAATAGAAATCCTTGGGTAACAGAAGAAATATTGAATTTAATTGATGAAAGGAGAAAATATAAAAATGCAGTAAATGAAGCAGGCAAAAAGGAATACAAACGTCTCAAAAATGATATCGACAGGAAGTGCAAAATGGCTAAGCAGGGATGGCTAGAGAACAAATGTAAGGATGTAGAGGCTTGTCTCACTAGGGGTAAGATAGATATTGCCTACAGGAAAATTAAAGAGACCTTTGGAGAGAAGAGAACCACTTGTATGAATATCAAGAGCTCAGATGGCAAACCAGTTCTAAGCAAAGAAGGGAAGGCAGAAAGGTGGAAGGAGTATATAGAGGGTTTATACAAGGGCGATGTATTTGAGGACAATATTATGGAAATGGAAGAGGATGTAGATGAAGACGAAATGGGAGATAAGATACTGCGTGAAGAGTTTGACAGAGCACTAAAAGACCTGAGTCGAAACAAGGCCCCGGGAGTAGACAACATTCCATTTGAACTACTGATGGCCTCGGGAGAGCCAGTCATGACAAAACTCTACCATCTGGTGAGCACGATGTATGAGACAGGCGAAATACCCTCAGACTTCAAGAAGAATATAATAATTCCAATCCCAAAGAAAGCAGGTGTTGACAGATGTGAAAATTACCGAACTATCAGTTTAATAAGTCACAGCTGCAAAATACTAACGCGAATTCTTTACAGACGAATGGAAAAACTGGTAGAAGCCGACCTCGCGGAAGATCAGTTTGGATTCCGTAGAAATGTTGGAACACGTGAGGCAATACTGACCTTACGACTTATCTTAGAAGAAAGATTAAGAAAAGGCAAACCTACGTTTCTAGCATTTGTAGACTTAGAGAAAGCTTTTGACAATGTTAACTGGAATACTCTCTTTCAAATTCTGAAGGTGGCAGGGGTAAAATACAGGGAGCGAAAGGCTATTTACAGTTTGTACAGAAACCAGATGGCAGTTATAAGAGTCGAGGGGCATGAAAGGGAAGCAGTGATTGGGAAAGGAGTAAGACAGGGTTGTAGTCTCTCCCCGATGTTATTCAATCTGTATATTGAGCAAGCAGTAAAGGAAACAAAAGAAAAATTCGGAGTAGGTATTAAAATTCATGGAGAAGAAGTAAAAACTTTGAGGTTCGCCGATGACATTGTAATTCTGTCAGAGACAGCAAAGGACTTGGAAGAGCAGTTGAACGGAATGGACAGTGTCTTGAAAGGAGGATATAAGATGAACATCAATAAAAGCAAAACGAGGATAATGGAATGTAGTCAAATTAAGTCGGGTGATGCTGAAGGAATTAGATTAGGAAATGAGACACTTAAAGTAGTAAAGGAGTTTTGCTATTTAGGGAGTAAAATAACCGATGATGGTCGAAGTAGAGAGGATATAAAATGTAGACTGGCAATGGGAAGGAAAGCGTTTCTCAAGAAGAGGAATTTGTTAACATCGAGTATAGATTTAAGTGTCAGGAAGTCGTTTCTGCAAGTATTTGTATGGAGTGTAGCCATGTATGGAAGTGAAACATGGACGATAACTAGTTTGGACAAGAAGAGAATAGAAGCTTTCGAAATGTGATGCTACAGAAGAATGCTGAAGATAAGGTGGGTAGATCACGTAACTAATGAGGAGGTATTGAATAGGATTAGGGAGAAGAGAAGTTTGTGGCACAACTTGACTAGAAGAAGGGATCGGTTGGTAGGACATGTTTTGAGGCATCAAGGGATCACAAATTTAGCATTGGAGGGCAGTGTGGAGGGTAAAAATCGTAGAGGGAGACCAAGAGATGAATACACTAAGCAGATTCAGAAGGATGTAGGTTGCAGTAGATACTGGGAGATGAAGAAGCTTGCACAGGATAGAGTAGCATGGAGAGCTGCATCAAACCAGTCTCAGGACTGAAGACCACAACAACAACATGAGTGGTGAGTCATGAGAAAGAGCTAGTTCATTTCAGGGAGTGAACAGTTCTGATCCGATCTCTGAAAAGAACAGTTTGCCCATCTCTAGTGTAGCGAGACTGTCACTATCTTCATCAAAGTCTTGATGGTCTTGCATAGGTCTTCTTGAGAGACAGTCGGCATCTTGGTGTTTTCTTCCACTGTTGTACACTATGGTAATGTCATACTCTTGAAGTCATAGTGCCGACCTGGCGAGTCCTCCTGTTGGATATTTCAGACTTGTCAACCAACAAAGTGAATGATGGTCTGTAACAACTGTGAATGGCCTTCCATAGAGATACTGTCGAAATTTGCACATGGTCCAGATCACAGCAAGACATTCCCTATCTGTAGATGACCTTCTCTTTTCCATCCGAAATTTGCACCAGAATAACACCGATCCCATGCGCACTGGCACCTGTGTGTAGTTCTGTAGATGCTCTCTCATCATACAGACCAAGTACAGGGTCAGTCGACAGAGCTTATCACAGCACATCGAAAGAAGTGTAGCATCAGCTTTTAACAGCTCTTGGAGTGGCCTGGCTTTGATACAAAAGTATTAGATAAAATGACGGTAATAAGAACATAATCTGTGGAAGCTTCTCACATCTATAATATTTTTACGAATAGGATATTACGTTACAGATCTCACCTTTTCTGGGTCTGGCCGTACGCCATCGTTTGACACAAGGTGTCCAAGTATTTTGATTTATTTTGCTCCAAAGAGACACTTTCTTGGATTAAGTTTCAGTCCAGCTTGTTGGAAACACTTAAAAAAATGCCCTCAGTCTTTTTATGTGTTCATCAAATGTCTCTGAGAACATTATAATGTCATCTAAATAACAAAGACACATCGTCCACTTCAGGTGACTTAGAAGATTATCCATCATCCGTTCAAAAGTTGTTGGTGCATTACACAAATCAAACGGCATGACCTTAAACTCATACAGGCCCTCAGGGGTGATGAATGTAGTTTTCTCATAGTCAGCCTCATCTCCTTCAATTTGCCAGTAGCCTGAGTACATGTCCATGGTTGACAAAAACTTTTAGCCCACTTCAGACAATCTAGTGTATCGTCAGTTCGTGGAAGAGGGTAAACGTCCTTTTTAGTTATCTTATTAAGCTTCCTGTAATCAATACAAAAGCGCCAACTGCCATCCTTCTTCCTGACGAGAACCACTGGTGACGACGGTGGACTCTGTGAAGGCTGAATGATGTCATTCTTCATCATTTTCTATACCTCATCGTGAATTATTCGACGTTCCGTTTCTAACACACAGTATGTTCTCTGGCTTATTGGTTGATGGTCTCCAGTCCTAATCCGGTGCTTCACCGTCGATTTGTCTAACTTTCTCTTAAGCTGTGGATTGAAGCATTCAGAAAAATCTCGAAGAACGGCAAGTGGCTTCTTCTGTTGTTCCTTAGTGAGATCTGGTGATAGCCGAGTTAGAAGATCTTGTCTCATAGTGGTAGCGCTAATTTCGGCCACAAATTCGGCATGGGAGGTTTCTAGGAGGCTCAGCTGTTCTGCAATTAATGGCTCAGCGTTTGCTACGCACATGCGTCTTGGAAGGCTCTGCGGTTCTCGGCGACAGTTAACTATCCACAATACACCGAATCCGTTCTTAAACGAGACGACAGAGGCTTGGATGACCAAGTTATTCTTCAGTGGTATTCTTCTCTTACATTCCACAACAAGATCCATGGGATGATGCATGGCATGACACATGACAGTTACCTTACTAGCTCTGACTGCAGGAATGATCACTTCATCCAGCACACATAGCCTCCACACACTCGGATGCGCATCATCCTTTCCACCTAAGATGTTGAGTCCATAGTGCTCAGAGCCATTTGAACCATTTTGAACCATTAGCCACTTTCAGCAGAGATGTTTTGTTGTCGACGAATACGGTTTTCTGCAACTGGCGACGGTACTAAATATGATGCTCCAGAGTCCACAAGAGCTTGGGCTGGTCTGCCATCCATGAGGATATCGACGTAGTTTCCTATCATTTTTGTAGTGATCGACGGTGGAGGATTTTGCTCTGCGGCGGCCTCATCTCCAAGGAAGGTCCTCTCCAGCGGCTAACTTGCGGCGATGGTGACCTAGGTCTTCCTGCATCAACATCTTCTTGTTCATCTTCGTCGTCCCGGAGTTGGCGTCGGTTAAGATCGATCTGCTGTCTTCTGTCTGTCTTTTATGTCAACAGGTAGTATATTTCGGGATATTTCATAACGTTGAAATAAATTATTTGTTACACGGTCCTATACGTTTCGATGTCAATGAAATGCATCTGTAACTCAGTGGATTACGTTTATTCTCTTTCGTATGTACTGCAGTGGTCTGTGCAACTTGCTACTCTTCTCTCTCACCATAAATACTAGAACACTCCTCATGACGTGATAGGAAAAGTAATGAAGCCGCTGCATCGCTGACGCACAAGATGCACTCCTAAATTGTTAGCCCACTCAAGAAAGATATTCCTTGTAGAAACATAATCGCCCTGCTGTGACAATGATAGGGCCATGACAACTTAGTGGAACATGTATGGTGTCGCTGTGATAGATTCGTTACTTCCTGGAATGACAGAGAAGTATAGAAATATCTTGCAAGATTCAGTTTGTACACCAAAAAAAGATTCTGAATGAATTTCACTTTCGTGTGCCTTTGACTTATAAAATGTATGTTTACAGACACGGGAGATTACTTTCACGCAACAGCTACAGCTAATCCCGTTGTCTGCATTAAGAACTATCTGTATCAGCCAACACAAGGGCAATGAGGAGGTCATAAACGTTGCAGTTGGTTGTTTGCTCTATGAAAATGTCGACGCACTGTAAAGAATAAGCCGCGCGGGATTAGCCGAGCGGTCTCGGCCGTTGCAGTCATGGGCTGTGCGGCTGGTCCCGGCGGAGGTTCGACTCCTCCCTCGGGCATGGGTGTGTGTACTTTTCCTTAGGATAATTTAGGTTAAGTAGTGTGTAAGCTTAGGGACTGATGACCTTAGCAGTTAAGTCCCATAAGATTTCACACACATCTGAACTTTTTTTTTTTTTTTTTGTAAAGAGTAAGAGGCAGTAGTTTTCATTTCCAATCTGGAGCGAGGGTAACATTTTACTTTCTCTGCGACAGAGCTACAAACAGCACTGTCGAACGCAGAGCATCTTTAGAAATTTTGTCATCATAAGACGTCTTGCTACGTTCAGAAACCATTAAGTCTAGAGGCAAGGGACATAAAACATTGAGGAAGTGCTACTGAAAATACACAAATCTTCATCAGGTTACCTTCCATTAGGAAAGTGGGTGTACTCAGTGACTGTTATGTAATTTATAAATGATAGAGCGCAGCAATCAGTCGTCTTTTTCTTTTTTTGCAGGTTTTATTACTCAAAGCCAGATTTCGGCTACTGCCTAACCATTACCAATGCTAAAAAAAACAACAAGAAGTACATTGTCAGGTGATACAATAAAAAGTTACAGCTCATGGCATAACCTATATGACGTATACAGGGTGGTCCATTGATAGTGACAGGGCCAAATATCTCACGAAATAAGCATTAAACAAAAAAAAAAGAAACTACAAAGAACGAAACTCGTCTAGCTTGAAGGGGGAAACCAGATGGCGCTGTGGTTGGCCCGCTAGATGGCACTACCATAGGTCAAACGGATATCAACTGCGTTTTTTTAAAAAAGGAACCCCCATTTTTTATTACATATTCGTGTAGTACGTAAAGAAATATGAATGTTTTAGTTGGACCACTTTTTTCGCTTTGTGATAGTTGGCACTGTAATAGCCACAAACGTACAAGTACGTGGTATCACGTAACATTCCGCCAGTGCAGACGGTATTTGCTTCGTGATACATTACCCGTGTTAAAATGGACCGTTTACCAATTGCGGAAAAGGTCGATATCGTGTTGATGTATGGTTATTGTGATCAAAACGCCCAACGGGCGTGTGCTATGTATGCCGCTCGGTATCCTGGACGACATCATCCAAGTGTCCGGACCGTTCGCCAGATAGTTACTTTATTTTAGGAAACAGGAAGTGTTCAGCCGCATGTGAAACATAAACCACGACCTGTAATAAATGATGATCCCCAAGTAGGTGTTTTAGCTGCTGTCGCGGCTAATCCGCACATCAGTAGCAAACAAATTGCGCGAGAATTGGGAATTTCAAAAACGTCTGTGTTGAGAATGCTACATCAACATCGATTGCACCAGTACCATATTTCTATGCACCAGGAATTGCATAGCGACGACTTTGGACGTCGTGTACAGTTCTGACACTGGGCACAATAGAAATTACGGGACGTTGACAGATTTTTACACGCATTCTATTTAGCGACGAAGCGTAATTCACCAACAGCGGTAACGTAATCCGGCGTAATATGCACTATTGGGCAACGGGAAATCCACGATGGCTGCGACAAGTGGAACATCAGCGACCTTGGCAGGTTAACGCTGTAACAGCTCAGAAATGATAAGTTCACAAAGGTACATGTATCACATTGGAACAACCGAAATAAAATGTTCAAACGTACCTACGTTCTGTATTTTAATTTCAAAAATCTACTTCCTACCAACTGTTCGTCTAATATTGTGAGCCATATGTTTGTGACTATTACAGCGCCATCTATCACAAGCGAAAGAAATGGTCCAACTGAAACATTCATATTTCTTCACGTACTACACGAATATGTAATAAAAAATGGTGGTTCCTATTTAAAAAAAACAGAGGTCGGATACAAGGTGCTGTCAAAACTATTGCTCAAGAGAGTTGAAGAACAGGTAGATAGTACAGTTGGTGACTACCAAGCGGGATTCAGGAATGGAAGAGGTTGTATAGAACAGATATTTATCCTGGAGCAACTGATAGAACATAGGGCCTTAAAAAACAAAAAGACAGTAATAACCTTCGTCGACTTTACAAAGGCATATGACTCCATCGACCGGCAGACTCTTGTTAGGATCCTGAGGAACAGAGGACTTGATGGAACTACACAAGAACTCATAAAAGAAATTCTGACAGAAACAAAAGCAAAGGTGAGATTCAGAGGAGCACTGTCAGAAGAATTTGAGATCAAGACTGGTGTTAAACAGGGAGATGGATTGTCACCATTGTTGTTCAATATAGCACTGGACGAAGTGATCAAGCAGTGGAGAGCAATAAACGAGGAAATGGGAATACTAAAGACCCATGTGGGATACATAAAAGACAACAGAGCTCATGTGGACTGCCTAGCCTTTGCAGATTACATAGCAATAGTAAGTGAGACGGAAGAAGACACAAAGACAGAACTCGACAACTTAAGTAAGGCAGCCAGAAAGGTGGGACTGAGAATCGCCTATAGCAAGATAAAGACATTAAATACCACTGCAGACTGGGAAACACAGGAAGGCACTGTGCAAGTGGTGGACAAATTTAAATGGCTCTGAGCACTATGGGACTTAACTTCTGAGGTCATCAGTCCCCTAGAACTTAGAACTACTTAAACCTAACTAACCTAAGGACATCATACACATCCATGCCCGAGGCAGGATTCGAACCTGCGACCGTAGCGGTAGACTGTAGCGCCTAGAACCGCTCGGCCGGCCAAATTTAAATACCTGGGAGAATTTATAACAGTACGGAACAGGAGCAAGGAGGGAATAACAGAGAAGATAATGAAGATGAGGTCAGCCTTCTGCATGACGAGAGAGATATACAATAAAAAGAATATATCCACAGAGGCCAAGATAAGCGACTACAAGGCAACGGTGAGGAATGCAGTATTATATGCTGCTGAGACGATGTCACTAGTAAGAAACGGGGCAGAACAACTAGAGGAAGTAGAGAGAAAAATACTGAGAAAAATACTAGGTCCCAAAAGAGGTGGAGAGAGGTGGATGCGAAGACCTAAGGAAGACTTGTACCGGAACATGTAACAATATCCGATGAAATCAGACTCAAAAGGGCAAGGTTTGCTGTACATGTAGTTAGGATGATTATGGACAGAATGACGAAGAGAGTGTGGGAAACAACAGGGAGGACAAGGGGAAAGACAGGAACCAAGTGGGTTATTGAACTTCGGAAGGACTGGTTGGAATTGGGGATCAAGGTCGAAGGAAAGGGAAATTGGAGGAATAAATACACACCGACAAATATGCCAGAGATCAATGACAGAGAAGAATACAAGAAAAGACTAGTGTCACCAGTGGAGCCGACAGGAGAAACGGAAACTGAAGATCTCGGAAGAAGAGCGGGAGAAAAGAAGAGAAAGAATGAAGAGGTTCTGGGAGAAGAAGAGGAAAATGCAGTCCCTGAAGGGGCTACCCGTGGTCCTACAGAGGCCGTAACGCAAGAAGAAGAAGAAGAAGAAGAAGGACAAAACGCAGTTGATATCCGTTTGACCTATGACAGCGCCATCTAGCGGGCCAACCATAGCCCCATCTGGTTTCCCCCTCCAAGCTAGACAAGTTTCGTTCTTTGTAGTTTTTTTCATTTGGCGCTTGTTTCCTGAGATATTTGTCCCGGTCACGATCAATGGACCACCCTGTATACTGGGGGAGTCACATGTATATTAGATTACCTACCACTATTTTTTAATCTCGATGCATGTTAGTTCCCTGCTGTTCCGGTGTCAGTCACATTTGCCAGTAAACATATAAAATATAAGAAAATTTCCAGGCACGTAAAGAATTTACGTATGTTTTATTTTATGTAATTCCCATGCAAATTTGAAGTCGGTTAAAAATTAATGCGTACAAAACAGCAAACTAAGGATCCGATGTCTAAACTGTGAAAAGGGATACAAAAAGCTGTAGCGCGAAGTACAACAAAAAATATTTACTTGTAACTACTAACAGTAAGAATGAGATTCTATGTCCCTTACGTAAAATTAATTATTTCTAAAATAGAATATCTATGACACTAGTTCATTTAAGAAATTGATATATATTTCAGAAGATGCCTACTGTACATATGTTGAGTGTGCATGTGCAGTACTACTAGAATCAACGTGTGGGTCAGAGAACTACTAACGTGTCTTCGATTCTGGTTTTGGATATTGTTTTCTAAAGCTTTGCGCAGTGATTCTGCAACATAAACAGTAAATGGTTTGCTTGTTTTACAGCTCATCGACCACTTTTACCCGCCGGCCGCTGTGATCTCGCGGTTCTAGGCGCTCAGTCCGGAACCGCGCGACTGCTGCGGTTGCAGGTTCGAATCCTGCCTCGGGCATGGATGTGTGTGTTGTCCTTAGGTTAGTTAGGTTTAAGTAGTTCTAAGTTCTAGGGGACTGATGACCACAGATGTTGAGTCCCATAGTGCTCAGAGCCATTTGACCCATTTTTGACCACTTTTACACAGCTGCGCTTCCTCTGTTATTTTGTTTACGTTGGGTCTGACCGCGGGACAGTCCAGCACAGAGCACTGCTGTGCGGTCTCTCTCGCTCCTATGCCGACACTATCACCACACGGTCGAGTACGGGGCGCTGAACACACTGCCTTGCGCCCACGGAACGCGGGCGCGCCCGCCGGGCGCAGTTCTTGGATGAGCCTGGTGTATAAGTTATGGCTCTGACGCAGCGTACAGCGTCTCCAACAGCAATTTGAGCAACAGTTGGCACCACAGTGACGAAACGAGCTGTTACAATTCGGGTACTTCAAGGACAACTCCCAACCAGACATCTACATCTACATCTACATCTACATCCATACTCCGCAAGCCACCTGACGGTGTGTGGCGGAGGGTACCCTGAGTACCTCTATCGGTTCTCCCTTCTATTCCAGTCTCGTATTGTTCGTGGAAAGAAGAATTGTCGGTATGCTTCTGTGTGGGCTCTAATCTCTCTGATATATCTCTTCGCGAGATATACGTAGGAGGGAGCAATATACTGCTTGACTCTTCGGTGAAGGTATGTTCTCGAAACTTTAACAAAAGCCCGTACCGAGCTACTGAGCGTCTCACCTGCAGAGTCTTCCACCGGAGTTTATCCATCATCTCCGTAATGCTTTCGCGATTACATTCTGTAGAGTACATTCCACCGACCCCAAAGCGCCACCAACTGCGACTTCAGTGGTGTCAAGTGAGAGCTCACTGTAAGGCAGGGTGGAGGGCTGTTGTGTTTTCAGATGAAAGCTGGTTCTGCCTCGGTGCCAGTGGTGGCCGCGTGTAGGTTAGGAGGAGGCCAGTTAAGGACCTCCAACCAACCTGTCTGTGTGCTAGACACACTGGACCTACACCTGGAATTATGGTCTAGGATGCGACTTTGTATGACAGCTGGAGCACTCTCGTAGTTATCCCACGCACCCTGACGGCAACTATGATCGTCATTCTGGTGATTCGAGTTGTCGTACTGCCATTCAGGAATATCATTCCAGGGGATCTTCTCCGGATAACGCTCGTCCACATACCACTGTTGTAACCCATCATGCTCTACAGAGTGCAGACATGTTGCCTTGGGCTGCTCGATCATCAGATCTGCCTCCAATTGAGCACAAATGGGACATCGTCGGACGACAACTCCAGTGTCATATATGAAGTCTTCATGGGTTGTCAGGTGAGTAGCGTCGTCGTCTCGTAGCAACGTTTCGATGGAATGCGTCTCCATGCGTCTCCATGCGTCAGTTTAACAACTGAAAATGCTATATTCTCTTTTCTCTGTGAGGTTTTGGACGGATTAAATAAAAGGTTGCGAACGCTAGGTGTTTTCTTTGATTTAACGAAGGCTTTTGACTGTGTTGACAACAAAATATTACTGCAGAAGTTGGACCATTATGGAGTAAGGGGAGTAGCCTACAATTGGTTCGCCTCTTACTTTAAGAACAGAAAGCAGAGGGTAATTCTCCGCAATATTGAGAGTGGTAGTGATGTTCAGTCCCAATGGGGCCCTGTTAAGTGGGGCGTTCCCCAAGGGTCGGTGCTGGGGCCACTGCTGTTTCTTATTTATATACATGATATGCCTTCTAGTATTACAGGTTATTCAAAAATATTTCTGTTTGCTGATGACGCCAGCTTGATAGTGAAGGATCTTGTGTGTAATATTGAAACAGTAACAAATAATGTAGTTCATGAAATAAGTTCGTGGCTTGTGGAAAATAATTTGATGCTAAATCAGAGTAAGACTCAGTTTTTACAGTTTCTAACTCACAATTCAACAAGAACCGATATTTTGATCAGACAGAATGGGCATATTATAAGCGAGACGGAACAGTTCAAATTTATAGGCATTCGGATAGATAGTAAGCTGTTGTGGAAAGCCCATGTCCAGGATCTTGTTCAGAAGCTAAATGCTGCTTTATTTACCATGAGAACAGTATCTGAAATAAGTGACACTTCAACACGAAAAGTAGTCTACTTCGCATATTTTCATACGCTTATGTCGTATGGTATTATTTTTTGGGGTAATTCTTCTGATTCAAAAAGGGTATTTTTGGCTCAAAAACGGGCTGTTCGAGCTATATGTAGTGTAAGTTCGAGAACCTCTTGTCGACCCCTATTCAAAAATCTGGGAATTCTGACATTGCCCTCACAGTATATATTTTCTTTAATGTCGTTTGTTGTTAGCAATATTAGCCTATTCCCAAGAGTTAGCAGCTTTCACTCAGTTAATACTAGGCAGAAATCAAATCTGCATGTGGAATGCACTTCCATGACTCTTGTGCAGAAAGGAGTGCAGTATTCTGCTGCATCCATTTTCAATAAGCTACCACAAGAACTCAAAAATCTTAGCAGTAGCCCAAACTCTTTTAAGTCTAAACTGAAGAGTTTCCTCATGGCTCACTCCTTCTATTCTGTCGAGGAGCTCCTGGAAGAGCTAAAAAATTAAGCAAATTCCAGTGTTACGTTGTTGATTTTCTTCATTTAAACTTACGACTTGTCACCTGAATATGTTTTTTTTTATATTTCATTTTATTTGTTTCTACTATCGTGTTATAATTTCATGTACTGACTCGTTCCATGACCATGGAGACTTCTCCTTAATTTGGTCCCACGGAACAATAAATAAATAAATAAATCATCTTCAGGCGAAGTGACTTCGCCTGACGATGATGGAGACGCATTCCATCGAAACGTTGCTACGAGACGACGACGCTACTCGGCTGACAACCCGTGAAGACTTCATATATGAAATTCGCCGAGAAAGCCTGCACTCACATATAACTCCAGTGTCATCTACAATGGGCATTAGCTGTCCTTGAACTGACGGAACATGTGTAACTGGTATGGAACTCCATCCCACAAACTGACATCCGGCATATGTAGAACATAATGCATGCTCATTTGCATGCTTTCATTAAACAGTCGGACAGTTACATATGTTATTAATGTCCGAGCACTTCACATTGACAATGACTTGTCTCGTCCTTACATTAACCTGTGATCTTGTAATATTAGTCATTTAAACATGTTACCTATAAAAATGTATTTCCGAAGTTTCCTTACTCTACATTAGTTATTTTTTGTGTTGCGATTTTTTCCCCGTCAGCGTATTTTGTTTTGGAGTTTTAATAGTGGAATTTATACTCGAATGGGGCCATTAAAACCTGGAATAGCAATAGCTAGCAAATGCTTTTCTCCCTTTCGTGTGAATGTACAAACCCTCAGGCAATAACATCACTTTACAATATATACAATATATACTGTTATTTCAGCTGCTTAGTGTAATCACTGCTTTATTGATCAGTGACCAAAAAATGGTTCTGAGCACTATGCGACTTAACATCTGAGGTCATCAGTCCCCTATAACTACTTAAACCTAACTAACCTAAGGACATCACACACATCCATGCCTGAGGCAGGATTCGAACCTGCGACCGTAGCGGTCGCGCGGTTCTAGACTGAAGCGCCTAGAACCGCTCGGCCACACCGGCCGGCCCGAACAGTAACCACACCTTCTCCTGGCTACATTTATACTTGTTGCCTCACAACCGCGTACTGTTGTTTGCTTATTAGCTACAATGTGCCGTATGTATACTGAAATTATTTCTGATGTTGAGAGAAAGCGCCATTTTTACTCGGTCGTATGCATTGAGCCATAGAACCCTTAGCGACATTTTGTATGGACTGGAACAAGTGTGTAGAAAAATTTTGTAGATATGTGTAAATGGCATGACTACTATTAGCAGTAATGCTTCCGAAATTTCTGGTGATTAACTTTCAGAAACGTACAAATCTCAAAATACATTCTAATCTCGACAGTGGCGATGGCAGTCCCACTGAATATAACGGTTTGGTAACAGGTATTATCGACACTTTTTTAAATTGCTTCAAGAAATGAAAAGTATTGCAAAATACTGTAAATAAATCCTTTAGAAGCTGAATGCGTAGTTAAGTATTACAGACAAATCTGTCAAAGGAACTATATGGGGACATGACAGGAAATTTGACCAACGTCATTGTGAATTTCGGGACATGATCGTGAATCTCACGAAGCAGCTAAAACATTAAATCAGTTGGGAATGCATCGAATTGCGCTCGCGTTTTTAGAGCAAGCAAAACGCAGAGAAATCCGTGATTTCCGAAGTAAATCTCAGTTTTCCAGTTATCAACAACAAACGCAAAAACTGATTGAAAATCTGGCTAGTCAAATGAAAACGCAGAGTACTGCAATTGCTAACACGTAAGGCGAATGAGTGCAAAATACATCTTAATTAAACTGGTTAGTGGTTCATAACAACAGTACGGAACTTTACAGAGTGCTGCAGAACACTTTCAAAAGACGTTATACGTTTGCAGTCGTCAATTAAGAAGCTTTTACGTGATCACTGTGATTCCGTCTTAAAAGATAGATTCTATAAATTATCGTTTACAATTCCAAGTTTAATAACGGATATGAGGATGAACGTCCAGCTGTTCATAAAGTTCAAACTCATCAAAGAAATCTGCCCGGTGACATTTATTTAACAATTTCGGAATACATTTTCCAAACTATGTCCGGAGATAGAGGTGTCTGTCAGTAACGTGCTGGAAAGCGGAAGGGGGTGTGCTTGGGAACACACGTAGCAGACTCTGAAATTACCTTTCTCAGAAAATATCGGTCATGCGACTGGCAGTAGACTGCGAAGTCAAGCTTGATAATTTCACGCAATTATACTGGCAATGACAGCACAAACAGAGCTACTGGGAGCAGAACTCTTATTTAGAGGAATCAATTAAAGACCATGAGCTCGTGGCTATTTTAATACAAAAATTACCGTTGGTAGTGCAGACGAGTTTAGCTTTGGACGAGTACAAATACACAAAGAAATTTATTTAGTTGTTGATCGCCTTGAAGTATTAGAAGAAAAATGGCGTGAACTCGACAGGAGTTTCGAACGAAGGAATCGAAATTCCGAAACGTAGCGAAGGGGAAAGGAGCATTATGGACCCACAAGTAGATGCAATCATCAAGGAAATGAAGTGATATTTCGAGCTGATTAACGGGCTAATGACAATGTCCAGTATCACTAATATTGTGATCACAAGTAATGAAATCTAGACCGCACGTGCTTTGTAAGTTCACTGGAAGGCACGAAGAATGACGAACACAGGCAGCCTTCAATAACTCGGGAAAATAACACCAATTTCGGTCGACACATGCTCTGCGATTTCACGAGTCTGGTAATGGATCACATGTCAAATGGTTCAAATGGTTCTGAGCACTATGGGACTTAGGCCGAAGTGGCCGTGCGGTTAAAGGCGCTGCAGTCTGGAACCGCAAGACCGCTACGGTCGCAGGTTCGAATCCTGCCTCGGGCATGGATGTTTGTGATGTCCTTAGGTTAGTTAGGTTTAAGTAGTTCTAAGTTCTAGGGGACCAATAACCTCAGCAGTTGAGTCCCATAGTGCTCAGAGCCATTTGAACCATTTGAACCACTATGGGACTTAACTGCTGTGGTCATCAGTCCCCTAGACTTAGAACTACTTAAACCTAACTAACCTAAGCACATCACACACATCCATGCCCGAGGCAGGATTCGAACCTGCGACCGTAGCGGTCGCGCGGTTCCGGACTGTAGCGCCTAGAACCGCTCGGCCACTCCGGCCGGCCGGATCACATATCTTCAGACTTAGTGGATACTGTATGAACCTGAAAGACACGTAAAGAAAGATTTATTGCATGAAAATGAAACAGCAACGGAAGAAATATTGACGGCTTTTACTAATATTGACACAAATGGAATTGAAAGTGGCTCATTGCAAGCTTCTGGCGCACAACTGAGTGCGATCTCGGATGATTTGTTCATGCAGCTGGAATACCGAGAGAAGGTGCTGGTTTTTCCTGTGAATAGTGGTAAGTTCTGTTGGCAATAAGAGCAAATCAATTTGTGAACAAGTATTGTTAAAGATGAAGATTGAATCGGAAGAATATGACCATAGCTTTTCACAGTGAAGTCCATAAGTATCTACATCTACATCTACATCTATACTCCGCGAGCCACCTTACGGTGTGTGGCGGAGGGTACTTATTGTACCACTATCTGATCCCCCCTTCCCTGTTCCATTCACGAATTGTGCGTGGGAAGAACGACTGCTTGTAAGTCTCCGTATTTGCTCTAATTTCTCGGATCTTTTCGTTGTGATCATTACGCGAGATATATGTGGGCGGTAGTAATATGTTGCCCATCTCTTCCCGGAATGTGCTCTCTCGTAATTTCGATAATAAACCTCTCCGTATTGCGTAACGCCTTTCTTGAAGTGTCCGCCACTGGAGCTTGTTCAGCATCTCCGTAACGCTCTCGCGCTGACTAAATGTCCCCATGACGAATCGCGCTGCTTTTCGCTGGATCATGTCTATCTCTTCTATTAATCCAACCTGGTAAGGGTCCCATACTGATGAGCAATACTCAAGAATCGGACGAACAAGCGTTTTGTAAGCTACTTCTTTCGTCGATGAGTCACATTTTCTTAGAATTCTTCCTATGAATCTCAACCTGGCGCCTGCTTTTCCCACTATTTGTTTTATGTGATCATTCCACTTCAGATCGCTCCGGATAGTAACTCCTAAGTATTTTACGGTCGTTACCGCTTCCAATGATTTACCACCTATGGCATAATCGTACTGGAATGGATTTCTGTCCCTATGTATGCGCATTATATTACATTTATCTACGTTTAGGGAAAGCTGCCAGCTGTCGCACCATGCATTAATCCTCTGCAGGTCTTCCTGGAGTACGTACGAGTCTTCTGATGTTGCTACTTTCTTGTAGACAACCGTGTCATCTGCAAATAGCCTCACGGAGCTACCGATGTTGTCAACTAAGTCATTTATGTATATTGTAAACAATAAAGGTCCTATCACGCTTCCTTGCGGTACTCCCGAAATTACCTCTACATCTGCAGATTTTGAACCGTTAAGAATTACATGTTGTGTTCTTTCTTCTAGGAAATCCTGAATCCAATCACAAACCTGGTCCGATATTCCGTAAGCTCGTATTTTTTTCACTAAACGTAAGTGCGGAACCGTATCAAATGCCTTCCTGAAGTCCAGGAATACGGCATCAATCTGCTCGCCAGTGTCTACGGCACTGTGAATTTCTTGGGCAAATAGGGCGAGCTGAGTTTCACATGATCTCTGTTTGCGGAATCCATGTTGGTTATGATGAAGGAGATTTGTATTATCTAAGAACGTCATAATACGAGAACACAAAACATGTTCCATTATTCTACAACAGATTGACGTAAGCGAAATAGGCCTATAATTATTCGCATCTGATTTATGACCCTTCTTGAAAATGGGAACGACCTGCGCTTTCTTCCAGTCCCTAGGTACTTTACGTTCTTCCAGCGTGTATGTGAAGGATATCTTATATTAACTGGCTGACAGAAGTGAGGTGTAGTTTCGACCTTGGTCATGGCTGCATTTGTCGGCGGCGTAATGATAAAAAATATTTATTTTAACGGATTTGTTGATGTCAGTGCTGCGGCAGCGTATTTCAGGTTGTTAATGAGACGCCAGGAAGAGCAAGTTGAGACTCCGGAATCACACGGGAATGAGGTTAAACACCGAAATGAAGATTTTGATCAAAACGCTGTTGATACGATCCTTGACGATGAAGCACTCGGTAGGCTTCTCTGTAGCAAAGAAGGAACAACTTGACAAATTATTGAAATGTTATTCAGAAATTTTCTCGAAGAAATGGAGATCTGTAAAAGTATGTGTCTGTCTTTTAGAGGTAAAAGATCGTAAATCGTAGAGGAGTAGTATTTCTCCATTTCATCAGTAAAGAGGAAGGCAGTTATTAAAGAAATTTGTTGCGTGTTGAATAACGGCGTCTGAAGTGTTTCGAGAACGACTATTATAATTCGATTTACATCGGTCGCATGAAAATTTGTCTGTCAGAATCGTCATTGGTACAACAGCCATAAATTACATTATCTGGCCAAACATCTAACAACCATTGTGCAAAAATTTAAGGGCTACAAGCATTAAGCTAGACTGAGATAACAGTTACTGGCAGAAAGAAGTGCATCTAGAAAGCAGGAAGTACACTGCATTTCTTTACAACGGAAGATATTACCTATCCAAAACTGTACTCTCTGTTTTAAACGTTTTGTCTCACAATACTCACTCGTGCATTGAACCAAGTATTTGCAGAGAAATTTCGTTAAAATATTTCTACTTTCGTCCAGTGTACATTTATAAAGTGAAGATTCCCTGAAGGAATACAAAAAGTGTGGTGTGGTCACCCTGGCTGTCCAAGCCAGTCCCTATAACAAATAAAGAGAGCCGAATAAAATTTATTTCATAATTACAATTACAGATGTGTATTGTTTGCAAAAATATGAGCTCATTGATAGAAATCCCAGAGTGAATAGGTCAGTAATTAAAACTTCATAAAACTAATTCAGTTAATTTATATAATTAGATCCTTTTCCGATGGCTCATCTGCGTGGAGGCCTATCGTTTGGAGCTTGTGAAAAAATTCCTACATTCACCATTTAATTAATTTAGAAAGTAGACAACATGGTAAAATTCAGTAAAGTACCAGCCAATCACAGTTAAATTCAAGCTGAAGCCATACTGTCTCCCGGGTACACTAAAGCTGACCGTACACAGGCTGAGAAGTATGCCGACTCGCTCGCCGAGCAGATCACTCCCGATGCACCTGTCTGCATGTGCGTAACGCGCTCACCGTCGGTTCCTCGGTCAGGTTGAGCTCCTACCAACTTTCCGTGACCGATAACGGCCTACCCACAACCCGGCAGCGCAGGGGGGTAGGGTCGGCCAAGCTGTCGCCAGTGTACACACGCCGTCGGACATGTTGCGGCTTTGGTTGGCGATTGGCTTCTCCAATTCAGGTTTTACCCTGAATTGACATGGCAAGGAGTCCAAGAATGTTTTATACAACAGTGCCACAGTGAAAAACTTCGTTCTAATATCTTCCAAGTACTGCAAAGCATTGTGCCGACTTACTGGCATGCATCCCATCCCGCATTGCCCAATCTTTCACAACAACCATATCCTTACCTCACGACCTGAACAAAGCATCCTATCCTTCTGACATTCTCTCCATTGCTGATGATCATCACTTTGACTATTCCCAAGCCCCTACTGTCCATTAATGCACAGATGCCACAATCCAACTCATGGTTCCCAGCTTCCAGTTCTTCAACAACATACCGAAAACATAATTAAACACCCAAACAACACACTGGACATAAAAAATACTTAAGAGAAAAAGCAACACATACCATGGTCACGACTGTATTACCTATCAACAACTCAAATGATGCCCTATCTCCTTTCTCATTACCCTTGAAACCCTGTGCATCACTATCCTCTCCATAGGCTGCTATCCTGACCTGAGGAAAACCTCCAAAACCCTAAATTTCTTCAAACTGAACCAACCTCCCACTGATACCTTCTCGCATCACTCCATCTGCCTGACCTCAGTGTTTAGCAAGGTCTCTGAGTCCATCATCTCCAGATGCATCCACCACCATCTTCTTCCTATTACCCAGTATGGCTTTCGACCCTCCCTCTCTGCTGATGATCAATTTCTGAACCTCATGCATCTCCTATCCCAACAGCTTAACAATGGTAAATCCATCGTCTTATACTGCTTTGACCTAGAGAAACTATACAACTACATATGGCGTTTTGATCTCCTTTTCCTGCTCCAGACTTATGCTCTTCCAGTTAACTATGTCTGTCATATTGCATCCTTCCTCTTCAATCACTCATCCTATGTCATTGTAAACATCACCAATTCCCATACCTTCTACCCCACTGCAGGAGTGCCCTTCCCACCTCTCTCCTTTACCTCTGCCGATGTGGCCAAACCACCTATTTTAGTATGCTGATGAGACTGCTGTCCTCGTTCTTTATCCTATGGTCCAGAAATCCCAACGATTCGTCCCAATCCACCTCAATAAGTTTACCTCCTGCTGTAACCAATAGCTACTTAAGATTGACCCCCTCCAAAGCCCAGGCAATAATTAAAGGACGTATACTCGCACCTTCTGTCTCCATGACTTCTACCACAGCATTTTCGACTGTCCTACCCAGCTAACTAACACAATAAAATACCTGGGACTAACGTTCGACTGGCAACTAATGTGGAAACTTCACCTATTAACCATGCAACAGAAAGCCCACAACAGACTAAAACTACCATCTGACTGAACATGTGAACTACGGACCTCCATTATTTTTCACACAGACAAATCTCTGATCTGCCCCATACTTTGCTGTACAAATGTTACATGGCTATCCGCCCCACCAAAGTTCTATAAGTCTCTCCAGAACCTCAAGCATCTTAGTTCACACCTCGCTTTCTGTATCTGCTTACCTTCCTCACAAGGATCCTTTACCAACTAATCAAATTACTGTCTCTCCTCAATGACACGGAACATCTCCAAATAACATAGACTGTCCACAACTCGACTACAACAATCCTATTGTGTCCTTTCCAGTCCTCGTGTGCTGCCACGCCCCTACATACAACTCCCATCAACATTCCACATGCACACACTCCATGACCTCTCAAATGAAATATAAACCATCTCCCTCTCCTGCCTACGAACTTCATCCCCTCTGAATCCACTTCACGATATTCAACCCCTCCAGCCTCCCCCCCCCCCCCCCCCCAAAGGCTCCCGCCTCGTCCTTTCCCCAATCCACTATTTACTAACATGTCGGGAAAAACACTATCATGTATAAGTTCCACAATGAGATATAATTGCCGGCCGGTGTGGCCGAGCGGTTCTACGCGCTGCAGTCTGGAACCGCGCGACTGCTACGGTGGCAGGTTCGAATCCTGCCTCGGACATGGAGGTGTGTGATGTCCGTAGCTTAGTTAGGTTTCAGTATTTCTAAGTTCTAGGGGACTGATGGCCTCAGATGTTAAGTCCCATAGTGCTCAGAGCCATTTGAATTTGAACCTCTTTGCAATCATTAACATGCTGCTATTCCATGACCAAGACTGGGACTAAAAACATCTTTTACGAGTTTACGTTGGTTTTAATACATTGTAAGGGATTACCCAGCCTTCCCATTTGCGGATGCACATGCGCCCTCACGTGGCCCCTTTCTCCATGTCACTGTTTGGCGTTTCCGCAATTGCGTCCTGACACCCCCACCTGTTAGTACATTATCTAGCGCACACGCTTGCTGTGGGTAGATGCGACCTCCTGCCATCTTACTTCGCAATGTGTTGCTTTCTGCCGAATGAGCTGTTTAGGTACAACACTATATTCATCGTCGTTTCACTCCATGTTTACTTGAGAGGCACCCACATGCCTTGCTCATACTATGGCATCAAGTAGTCACGCCTGCAAGATGAGTGGTCTGCCAAGCGAGTGGATTCATTCTTATTTATCGAGTAGCATGAACTCTCGTACTCACAATTAAGTTACAAATTATCCTCCTGTATGAATATTACGCAACGGAAACGCACGTCTGACTATTAGTAATTTACACAACTCTGACTGTTCACTACGCACTGGCAATACCACATTTTCTTTCTTATTTATCGGCTTTGACCAACACGTGGCCATCGCACTGAATATGAATGGCGCACACATTATAAATTCTGGATATCATGACAACATACAATTCGAAGGAAAAGGCCACCAATCTTTTTCTTTCCACTATCTTATTTATTCCGATAAATTCTATAACCTAAACACACAAATTCTATAACCTACAACAATAACACATGAGAAATTCCGCCCAGTGGGCATGGCTTTACATTGGTCATTCTCTATCTTATGGTCTCGTAATTATTTAACGCTACAGTGCACTTTCTGAATAGGATGGTGGATCTTTTTCTATATCTCATACTTCGACTCTCACACCCATCATTACGAAAATTTCCTCCAGACCGAGCGGTACAAAAAGGAACATGCACAACCCACTGCCTCTTGTTACTCTCCCATGCAAACCACACATACTTAAATTTCATGAAATACATCACACTAGCAACATACAATACAAAACAGGGAATAGTCACAACGCTATAATCACATCACTTTCAGCTTTCCCACTTCAATTAAAATTTATCCCAGTTTCACACGACACTGCCCCATTTCGTAACTTTTATTTCCTACTACGAACTCTGGAGGATATATGCGCGTCTTCCTGTGCACTGCAAGCCAAGTGGCGTTGCTGGATAGACGGCTCACTCGCCTTGCTTCACTCTCAGAGTATTATAGTTTGAATCAAGCGTCGCACGGAAGCATAACACGCAAAGTAATATTAAGTACATATTCATCACACACGCGAGTCCTTAACTGATACCATGGACGAGTACTTCTCTTTATCCTTTGTCTCATACACAGACTGAGACTCAACAGTACTCACCACGTGGAAGTACTCGTCTCTAATTTCAAGTCCTGCACACGCCATTTCTTAAATATTTCCAACTTATAGTACACACGCTAGTAATTCAGCTTAACTTAAGCACTCGGAGGTATTTCAACTTATTGCTACACGTGGTTTCATTGTGACCGTTGGTCACTTCCGAAGATTACTACGATCCCCTTAATATTACCTGCCTGACATTTAATTCTCCCCACAAAAGTTCCTGAAATAGAGAAATTATTATTCCAAACTACTCTTAAGTATTTCACATGCATACCACGTCTCCACTCTTTTGTCTTTACGGAGCACACCTAAGATAGGTCTTACCAACACTAGATCCAGCGGCAGAGTGCTGAAACATGGCCATTCTTCAGGTTGTCTCGCACCTCTGTCGAAGTGGGGGAGCACCTTGGTCAGCCACGTTTCAGGCGCTCAAAGCTCCAGTAAATTTCATCTCTTTGGTTCCACCAATGGTGGCCAAAAGATCGTCTCAAAGATGATCATATATTCACATTCACTATCTGCGGTTAGCAGACGACCATACATTCATTCATTTCACAGATCTCACCAAACTGGATGTAGGGATTTATTTTGTGGGAGTGCACATGTGATCAGTTAAATAAATAAATTGTCATTCTTTCCCACACTGGTATCCGGCTTCGCTGTATTAATTTAAATTGAGTTATTATTAGAACAAATATGTTGTACTGACAAGAATAACGAAGAACGTTGCACCTATTTTCAATGTCGGGCGGTACTGTACCCTTTCATCCTTAAAACAGTTTTACACTGGATTTTTTTTTGAGGGATGAACTAAATTTTAAGACTGAAACACTGGGTCTTTACCAGTGTTTTTTTCAATCCATTGCGCTCACATGAATTGGAGCGGCAAGAAGTCCGAGAATGTTTTATATAGAACTTGGAGGAGTTAACTTCGAGTGTAACATTGGTTCATGTCTGTCATCACACCCATAATTTTTTGGAATTGAATAAATTTATAATGTGTCACAAAATTTGCCATTTGTACATGAGTGTATCATAGTCATGAGTCTGTAGGGAGGAGCACTGTAAGTCATGGGATATATGGAGAAGGAGTATGGCTTGTGGTGGGAGAATTAGGTGATGAGGATATATGGCTTTAGTGGAGATATGGGTGGATATAGCATTTGACGAAGTCTGCCGCAGGAATGCTGTGACATGGGGGATATAGTCAGGATGCCAGAAGGTTAGTGGGTGGCTTCCTACCTGGGTATCTATAGATTCCCCATAGGCATTTAAGTAGGCTCAGGAGTAGTCATGGACAGAGAGTGGGATGGGGTGCATGGGGACAGGGTAGTGTGTAGGACATGGTGAGGAGGACATGCAGGTGGTCAATTCCAACTGGGTACAACAGAACTTCTGCAGTGAGGCATCGAAAAAGTTTGTGAGATGCTAGGACGACATTGGGGGTGGTGTTGCTTTCAGGATGGATGTGCTGTGAGATAGAGACGATATTACCTTGAAAGCAGTCTGTAAACTGATGCCACTGCTGGAGTTCCACGGCAGATCTATTATGTATGTTGAGGTCAGTGGCAACAACATAGGTGGAGAACAGATAGTCGATGTGGGTGAGGAAATCGTAGGGGATGGGACTATTAGGTTGGGTGTAGATGGTAACATAGGTAACAGTTAGGGTTTGGAAGAAGAGGCTAAGGATAAGGTTTTCAGTGGTCTTATAGAATAAGGGTTTTGGCCGAATGGGAATGTTCCTTTTATGGCCAATTGGTACCAAACGTCTGGCCATCGGTTCATGTAAATGATGGAAGCAGATGTGGTGTCCATTGTCGGTTGAGGAATTGGGTGTATAGGTTGATACGTACCAGTGATTGAGCATCGCCGAGATGGTGGAGGATGGTTCAAATGGCTCTGAGCACTATGGGACTTGAATTAAAATGGCTTTGAGCACTATGGGACATCTGAGGTCATCAGTCCCCTAGAAGTTAGAACTACTTGAACCTAACTAACCTAAGGACATCACACACATCCATGCCCGAGGCAGGATTCGAACCTGCGACCGTAGCGGTCGCGCGGTTCCAGACTGTAGCGCCTAGAACCCCTCGGCCACTCCGGCCGGCCGTGGAGGATGTCTGAGGTAATTTGATGACAGAAGATGAGGAGTGGCGACAGTGGAGACGAAGACGTGTAGATGGAGGGGCGAGGAGGCTGCGATGGTAGTGACTGCGGTAACGACGGTGACGATAGAGACGAGGATGAGCACTAGGACCGAGACAGATGCGAAAGGCAGCGGCAGCAGCAACAGCTAGCAGCGAAGACGGCGACAGCGGTTCTACTGACAGACGTAGGCGCGACATTAAGACAACGATATACAAGGAGATGATGATCAAGAAACACAGAAGAAAGTCTCCACGACACACACAAAACTATATAGACGAACAGACACAGACGCAGAGCATAGGGGAGTGGCCCTTACCAGTCCATGTAAAACCGACTGGCAGCAAACGAAATACTACAACAGAGTGCTGATGTTCCCAAAGAGCTGTCAGACATCTACATCTACATCTACATTTATACTCCGCAAGCCACCCAACGGTGTGTGGCGGAGGGCACTTTACGTGCCACTGTCATTGCCTCCCTTTCCTGTTCCAGTCGCGTATGGTTCGCGGGAAGAACGACTGCCGGAAAGCCTCCGTGCGCGCTTGAATCTCTCTAATTTTACACTCGTGATCTCCTCGGGAGGTATAAGTAAGGGGAAGCAATATATTCGATTCCTCATCCAGAAACACACCCTCTCGAAACCTGGACAGCAAGCTACACGGCGATGCAGAGCGCCTCTCTTGCAGAGTCTGCCACTTGAGTTTGCTAAACATCTCCGTAACGCTATCACACTTACCAAATAACCCTGTGACGAAACGCGCCGCTCATCTTTGGATCTTCTCTATCTCCTCTGTCAACCCGACCTGGTACGGATCCCACACTGATGAGCAATACTCAAGTATAGGTCGAACGAGTGTTTTGTAAACCACCTCCTTTGTTGATGTACTACATTTTCTAAGGACTCTCCCAATGAATCTGAACCAGGCGCCCGCCTTACCAACAATTAATTTTATATGATCATTCCACTTCAAATCGTTCCGTACACATACTTATATGCAGAAGCTATGTAACAATGACAGTTGAGAATGAAAATGTGGTGTCACCGCCAGACACCACACTTGTTAGGTGGTAGCCTTTAAATCGGACGCGGTCCGTTAGTATACGTCGGACCCGCGTGTCGCCACTATCAGTGATTGCAGACCGAGCGCCGCCACACGGCAGGTCTAGAGAGACTTCTTAGCACTCGCCCCAGTTGTACAACCGACTTTGCTAGCGATGGTTCACTGACAAAATACGCGCTCATTTGCCGAGACGATAGTTAGCATAGCCTTCAGCTACGTCATTTGCTACGACCTAGCAAGGCGCCATTACCAGTTATTATTGATACTGTGAATCATGTACCGTCAAGAGCGATGTTCATCATTAATGGATTAAAGTGAAGTATTCCACCAGCTACGTCCGTTTTTTCTAAATTCTAATTTCCTTGTCCTGTTCCAGACCTCACGCCAGCCTGCGTGAGCTAAAACGCGTGCCTTTCGGCTTCCTCTAGTAACACGGTGTTGGCTCTCCTGCCAACCACAACAGAAACACACTTACACTTATTTACTACTCGATTAGTACCAATCAAGACATGACAAATATAGACGATAAAAGACATCGACATCATAAGTGAATATTAGACACTAGACCACAGCGCTTCCTGTTAGTATGGTCCAGAACTACAAGCAACTAAATGGCGACAAGCAACATATCTACAGCAAGTCAATGAATTTCACGTAAATTTTTGGCGACGTCAAGGAATAACGACTCGAAAGTTACGCTAACCAGCGTTGTGAACGAACAGAGTGAACCTTCACTATAGCAGTGCAGAGCTGTCTGCAGCGCCGCACTCCGAGCCAGCTGACTTTTCCGGCCCGGCGGGCTTTTCCGGCCCGGCCCGCCGCATTCGCCGCGGCCGCCGGCCAACCCAGGGCTCTGGGCTACCGCAGACCGCTGCAAGGGGCAGGCAAAACTAGGTGGACATACCGCAGAAACAATTAGCGCATGTCAGTATGTAGACAAAGTTTGGAACTTTTATGTTCGCACAGACACTGTACCATACACCCAACATGAGCACCAAGCGAAACGGTATCGAAACGGTAGTCCATTTCCACACACGAATCAACAGGTCCTTGTTTATTCAATTGACAACTTCGACAGTTCGATTTCGCAGCTCTTGACGAATAACTGCCATATGTGGGACAAAGACAGTGTCTTTTAGGTGTCCCCACGGACAAAAATCCCAAGGTGTGAAGTCTGGTGACATGAGAGGCCAAAAACGATGAAAGAGACCTTATTGTCCACCTCTTCCAATACAACGTTGTGGGATGCTGTTCAAATGGTTCAAATGGCTCTGAGCACTATGCAACTTAACTTCTGAGGTCATCAGTCGCCTAGCACTTAGAACTAATTAAACCTAACTAACCTAAGGACAACACACACATCCATGCCCGAGGCAGGATTCGAACCTGCGACCGTAGCGGTCGCTCGGTTCCAGACTGTAGCGCCTAGAACCGCTCGGCCACTCCAGCCGGCTGGGATGCTGTTGTTCAGATAACGCCATACCTCGAGGTGGAAGTGAGGCGGGGCGCCGTCATGCATAAATATTATATCATTGGAATCTTCGTGAAGTTGAGAAAACACCCAATTTTACGGTATGTCCAGGTATGACATTCCTGCCACAGATTCCGCCACTAAAAAGGAAGTTTCATAAACTTTATGAACAGAAACGCCACAACACACATTCAGTTTCGGTGAGTCTCTTTCATATTCGACGAGGACGTCAGGATTTTGTGAGCCCCAAATTTTTTCATTATGGCGGCTTTTTACCAGGCAGATGAAACAATGATTCGTCTGAAAGCTGACCCGTTCGGAAAAGTGTCCTCTGCCATACCCTGGAGAACTGAATTGCAAACTTCTTACCTGCTGTTATTGTCGCTGGGTCACATTTACTGCCACATCTGAAACTTACGACATCATATACAGGCGTTGTTTCAGAACACGCCATACCGTTGTTTGAGAAAGTTCCTGGCCTACCCGTCTTGTGGTCTTCCGAGGGCTCCCCGGATACTCTCGACATCGCCATCAGACTTCCCTTTGCATATACATCCAAATTCCAAGAATTTTGTATGGCAGTCATATATATGCTTGTGCAGAGGCGGCTTCTTGCTGAATCGACGGCGGAATGCACGTTGCACTTGAACAACGGATTGACTTCCTGCAAATTCCAACACACAAAATGGTTTCCCTAGCGTTGTACTCACCATGTTACTACATATAACCAACACCGCAGCTGTGCCGAACTTTGAACCTTCCTCTATCCAGTGACATGAGCATTCTATCTTTTATAGTTTGTGTGTAATAAACAATTGAAATATGTTCCTTCTTTCTGAATCACCTGGAGCAGTGCTGTACATCGCACCTTTTGTAAATGTGATCTGTTGCAAACGTGGATGTTAAAAAAGTTTCTAACTTATTGTCCTCGCTGTAACGACACAAAAGATATTCTTGTTTTGTGTTTCTTCGCTAATGTTCCTTCTGTTTAGAGACTATATTTACTAAAGAAAGTATAGGACACTTACTGGTAACGACGCAATTTGGAGCTTGTACTCGTTCACTTGTGACGCAATAGGCTTGTTTTTTGTTGTACTGCCGGCCGGAGTGGCCGAGCGGTTCTAGGCGCTACAGTCTGGAACCTTGCGACCACTACGGTCGCAGGTTCGAATCCTGCCTCGGGCATGGATGTATGTGATGTCCTTAGGTTAGTTAGGTTTAAGTAGATCTAAGTTCTAGGGAACTGATGACCTCAGAAGTTAAGTCCCATAGTCCTCAGAGCCATTTGAACCATTTTTTTTTTTTTGTTGTACTACACTTTGCAATAAACCAGAGGGGCCACGAGACTGGTAAATGAAATGATAAGTATTATCTCAAAGTAAACACGTAATTGTCTAACCAAATAACAAAGTACTTCCTGCCACACGCAAGATGCGAACCCAGAGCCTCACGCGCTATTGTAGTGCACGTAATACCGAAGCCACCACCGGTGTGAATACTTGACTTGGAGCGATGTGCAGCACTAATGGCTACAGGCGAGGGTGGGAACGTCAAGCACAGCCGTTGCACGTGCGGCGAGGTACGTCATCTGGGGACATCACATTTTCAACATTCCTCGTCATCTTTTCGGGTATTTCCCGACGTTTGGAGCCCCGTGTGTCTTCTATTAAATTACGTATCTCAACGCCATCTACCTCACCTCGGGGGTTTTTAAACGTTAATTAAAATCACCAACATATACGATCGAGACACTCGTAAATGATGATGAAGTGCCGTGCTTCTTGACAAAGCGTAGGACAACGATGCCGGAGGCCCGCATCGCCGTGCTAGGAAAGGTCGTAATGGAGGTGGTTTGCCGTTGCCTTCCTCCGACCGTAATGGGGATGAAGAATGACGATGAAGACGGCACAACAACACCCAGTCATCTCGGGGCAGGTGAAAATCCCTAACCCCGGCGGGAATCGAATCAGGGACCCCCTTCCCGGGAAGCGAGAACGCTACGGCGAGACCACGAGCTATGGACACTTGTGAATAAAATGATATATTTTTCTAAACACTAAATTTAAAACATGATAAGTTGAGGCTGAAATAAAGTTGCCAATATTGTCCCAGCTGCTCAATCATAATTTGAAAATAAACTGAGTTCTGTTTCATTTCAAAAACTCAAAACTATTTTGAAAAACAGTGGTCGTGAATCAAATATAAGCAACAAAATGTGCAGTTGGTTGCTGGGGAAAGGGGGGGTGGGAGGAAGGGATCAAACACTGAGGTCATCCATCTCATCGGATTATGTAAGGATACGGAAGCAAGTCGGCCGTGCCCTTTGAAAGGAACCATCCAGGCATGTGCCTGAAGCGATTTAGGGAAATCACAGAAAACCTGAATCAGAATGGCACGAAGCCCAGTGTGCTAACCACTGCGCCACCTCACTCGGTAAAATGTGCAGTAAACGATAATTTTTTACTACTGCAAACAATGGAAAAGGGAACTTAATTCCGGAAAAGAATTTCAGCGTACTCATTTGCATCGGATAGAGTTACGACGAATAAAAAGAAGAGCATTAACATTCTCCGGATGCAAAGTGACCCTCTTGCGTTGAGAATAAAATCGGAGGAACTAAAATTTCTTTCATCAGCAGAGCTAGATGCTTGTATACACGATATTTTTTTTTTTTTGCAGTCTTCTGAAGAGTCAGGAAATCTTACCCGCTCGTTTTCCAGTAACAAGCCACATTTCCTTCCAGTTTGCAGTTTTGATTTGAACATCTCTCCAACTCATCTAATGGATGATGGATTTAGAACAGCTTACGCGTTTAATTCTTATATGGCAAAACATTTTTCTGACATGTGAAAAGGACGTTTCGGAGTTGGTAGCAATGTCATTTTGGCAGTCTACTTTCACTTCGTTAGTTGAAAGTAGCAAACCTATAGCGCATATTTGCATATGTAACTCCAGACCTATCTACACAAATGTACTCTACAGGTTTGCTACTTTCAGCTCGCGAAGCAAAAGCAGACTGCCAAAATGGCATTCCTACGAACTCTGAAACGTTCTTTTCACATGTCAGAAGAAGAAGAAAAAAACTGAGGTTTCGCACTCGAAACCCTTAGCACGAGTACCTGACGCTCTACCAACTCACCTACCACACACCTTACATTTGTTCCTTACAGATGCCATTTTGCGGTACTCAGTATTTCTGGTGTTATTTTTACTTACCATTTGCACATGTTCTATTGGACGACAGCACACAGCACGAAGGAAACAGGTGTTTATGTTGATACTCTATCGACATACAACGTTTGGTACCGATATGAGAGTCTGACATCTGGAGGTTAGGGTGTTAGCTCGCAACTGCGGTCAGTGCTACCACCAGGCCATAAGCCGCAGCACCTCAATGCCTGTGCAAGCCACCAACCAGCCCGCCAAAGCCCCCGAGAAAGACGTAGCCACGCAGCCCGCCGAGGTCTACGAGAAAGACAGGCCGCGGCGCGAACGTCACGAACGTAGACCTGCGCTCGCTCACTCGCTCACAGCAGCAGGGAAACTACGTTTCTACACCTGTTAACTCGTAACTAGGCATGTCCGTACAAACGAAAACTGTATCTTCTACTGGAATCCGCTATTATGGAATCTTACTGTTATTAGTCCTACAATGATCGGATGTCCGTAGGCCTACTTATAATTTGTTACGGCTGTACTGGCGTACAATAAAATAAGATCATGCTAAAATGATTATCAGTTGCATAAGGCACCACTTATTGTATGAAATGAGTACTGTCAAATAGAAGAGACTAAATGCTATAAGCAAGACATTATACCGATTATTGATCTTAAATTAAATTTTGTTGTAGTACTAATCAGTAAGTCCGAGCGGGAAGGAGTGCCGGTCCCCGGCACGACTCCGCCCGACGGATTTGTGTCGGGATCCGGTGAGGCGACCGGTCTGTGGATGGTTCTTAGGCGGTTTTCCATCGGGGCTGGTTCCCCTTATTCCACCTCAGCTACACTATGTCGGCGATTGCTGCGCAAACAAGTTCTCCACGTACGCGTACACCACCATTACTCAACCATGCAAACATAGGGGTTATACTCGTCTGGTGTGAGACGTTCCCGGGGGGGGGGGGGGGGGGACACCGAACCGCACATTAACCCTGGGTTCGGTGTGGGGCGGCGGAGGGGTGAAGTGGACTGCGGTAGTCGTCGCTGCCTGCGTCGTGGACTGCGGCGGGGACGGAGCCTCTCAGTCGTTTCTAGGTCCCCAGTTAACATAACATAACTAATCAGTAAGACTTCATAATAGCAGCTTCCAGTGTTGTTGTTGTGGTCTTCAGTCCTGAGACTGGTTTGATGCAGCTCTCCATGCTACTCTATCCTGAGCAAGCTTCTTCATCTCCCAGTACTTACTGCAACCTACATCCTTCTGAATCAGTGTATTCATCTCTTGGTCTCCTTCGACGATTTTTACCCTCCACGCTGCCCTCCAATACTAAATTGGCGGTCCCTTGATGCCTCAGAACATGTCCTACCAACCGATCCCTTCTTCTAGTCAAATTGTGGCACAAACTCCTCTTCTCCCCAATTCTATTCAATACCTCCTCATTAGTTATGTGATCTACCCATCTAATCTTCAGCATTCTTCTGTAGCACAACATTTCGAAAGCTTTTATTCTCTTCTTGTCCAAACTATTTATCGTCCATTTTTTCACTTCCATACGTCGCTACACTCCATACAAATACCTTCAGAAACGACTTCCTGACACTTAAATCTATACTCGATGTTAACAAATTTCTCTTCTTCAGAAACGCTTTCCTTGCCATTGCCAGTCTACCTGCCATCTGGTTTCTGTACAAATTGCAAATAGCCTTTCGCTCCCTGTATTTTACCCCTGCCACCTTTAGAATATTCCAGTCAACATTGTCAAAAGCTTTCTATAAGTCTACAAATGCTAGAAACGTAGGTTTGCCTTTCCTTAATCTTTCTTCTAAGATAAGTCGTAAGGTCAGTATTGCCTCACGTGTTCCAATATTTCTACGGAATCCAAACTGATCTTCCCCAAGGGTAGCTTCTACTAGTTTTTCCATTCGTCTGTGAAGAGTTCGCGTTAGTATTTTGCAGCTGTGGCTTATTAAACTGATAGTTCGGTAATTTTCACATCTGTCAACACCTGCTTTCCTTGGGATTGGAATTATTATATTCTTCTTGAAGTCTGAGGGTATTTCGCCTGTCTCATATATCTTGCTCACCAGATGGTAGAGTTTTGTCAGGACTGGCTCTCCCAAGGCTATCAGTAGTTCTAATGGAATGTTGCCTACTCCCGGGGCCTTGTTTCGACTCAGGTCTTTCAGTGCTCTGTCAAACTCTTCACGCAGTATTGTATCTCCCATTTCGTTTTCATCTACATTCTCTTCCATTTCCAGAATATTGTCCTCAAGTACGTCGCCCTTGCATAGACCCTCTATATACTCCTTCCACCTTTCTGCTTTCCCTTCTTTGCTTAGAACTGGGATTCCATCTGAGCCCTTGATATTCATACAAGTGGTTCTCTTTTCTCGAAAGGTCTTTTTAATTTTCCTGTAGGCAGTATCTATCTTACCCCTAGTGAGATAAGCCTCTACATCCTTACATTTGTCCTCTAGCCATCCCTGCTTAGCCATTTTGCACTTCCAGTCAATCTCATTTTTGAGACGTTTGTATTCCTTTTTGCCTATTTCATTTACTGCAGTTTTATATTTTCTCCTTTCATCAATTAAATTCAATATTTCTTCTGTTACCCAAGGATTTCTACTAGCCCTCGTGTTTTTACCTACTTCATCCTCTGCTGCCTTCACTACTTCATGCCTCAGAGCGACCCATTCTTCTTCTACTGTATTTCTTTCCCCCATTTGTGACAATTGTTCCCTTATGCTCTCCCTGAAACTCTGTACAACCTCTGGTTCTTTCAGTTTATCCAGGTCCGATCTCCTTAAATTCCCACCTTTTTGCAGTTTCTTTAGTTTTAAAATACAGCTCATAACCAATAGATTGTGGTCAGAGTCCACATCTGCCCCTGGAAATGTCTTACAATTTAATACCTGGTTCCTAAATCTCTGTCTTAGCATTATATACTCTATCTGATACCTTCTAGTATTTCCAGGATTCTTCCATGTGTACAACCTTCTTTTATGATTCTTGAACGAAGTGTTAGCTATGATTAAGTTATGCTCTGTGCAAAAATTCTACGAGACGGCTTCCTCTTTCATTTCTTTCCCCCAATCTATATTCACCTACTATGTTTCCTTCTCTCCCTTTTCCTACTCTCGAATTCTAGTCACCCATGACTATTATATTTTCGTCTCCCTTCACTACCTGAATAATTTCTTTTATCTCATCATACATTTCATCAATTTCTTCATCATCTGCAGAGCTAGTTGGCATATAAACTTGTACTATTGTAGTAGGTGTGGGCTTCGTGTCTATCTTGGCCACAATAATGCCTTCACTATGTTTGTAGTAGCTTACCCGCACTGCTATTTTTTTATTCATTATTAAACCTACTCCTGCATTACCCCTATTTGATTTTGTATTTATAACCCTGTATTCACCTGACCAAAAGTCTTGTTCCTCCTGTCACCGAACTTCACTAATTCCCACTATATCTAACTTTAATCTATCCATTTCCCTTTTTAAATTTTCTAACCTACCTGCCCGATTAAGAGATCTGACATTCCACGCTCCGATCAGTAAAACGCCAGTTTTCTTTCTCCTGATAACGATGTCCTCTTGAGTAGTCCCCGCCCGGAGATCCGAATGGGGGACTATTTTACCTCCGGAATATTTTACCCGAGAGGACGCCATCATCATTTAACCATACAGTAAAGCTGCATGCCCTCGGGAAAAATTGCGGCTGTAGTTTCCCCTTGCTTTCAGCCGTTCGCAGTACCAGCACAGCAAGGCCGTTTTGGTTAGGGTTACAAGGCCAGATCAGTCTGTCATCCAGACTGTTGCCCCTGCAACTACTGAAAAGGCTGCTGCCCCTATTCAGGAACCACACGTTTGTCTGGCCTCTCAACAGATACCCCTCCGTTGTGGTTGCACCTACGGTACGGCCATCTGTATCGCTGAGGCACGCAAGCCTCCCCACCAACGGCCAGGTCCATTGTTCATGGGGGGGAGGGCAGATTCCAGTGGAAGATGCTATTCTCGTTAGTATTTACACACCCAGCTGCGAGTTAACAGGTTTAGAAACGCATTTTGTCTGCTGAGCTGAGCGAGCGAGCGAGTTCAGTACCACCTTCGTGCCGTACGCGTCGCGGCCTGTCTGTCTCGCGGGCCTCGAGCCCGCGCAGTGACGTCACGAGCTCGCTCAGCTCGCAGCAGTGCAGCCGTGGCCCGCAAGCTGTGCTTCCATGCGCGTCTCCGACGAGTCCGTAGCACAGCTGTGCGGTGACATCACGGACTTGCTTAGGCCGAGACTATTGTAGTCTAGTGCGGCCGCAGCCCGCGGGCCGGGCCTCCGTGCACGACTCTGACCCTCACTTTCATGGACAACATGATATTCGCTAGGAACTCATCACTTCGTTCATAATTCCCGCATAAAAATTGAGAATTTTCTTCGTATTGTAACCCGTCAGAATTCAACACTGCATTTTGCTGTGTTGGTCCACCACTTTTCGGTGTTGCGATTCTTTTTTGCCGGCCAGTGTGGCCGAGCGGTTCTAGGCGCTTCGGTCTGGATCCGCACGACGGCTCCGGTCGCAGGTTCGAATCCTGCCTCGGGCATGGATGTGTGTGATGTCCTTAGGTTAGTTATATTTAAGTAGTTCGAAGTTCTAGGGGATTGATAACCTCAGATGTTAAGTCCCATAGTGCTCAGAGCCATTTGAATTTTATTCTTTGTTACATGGAGTAAACAGGTTCTTGATAGGTTGAAAGGGAAGGAATACATATTGATGTTATTCCGTCTGCTGGAAGGGCATAATACTTTGTCCAATACCGAACGGCCGACTAGTGCTAGTGATTTTGACCTTTGGTTATATGAATCAACTCGATGATACTTCGCACTGTACGTTTTACATTTGACGATAGCTTCAGTCTCACAGAACAGTTTTAGTGCTAACATCTGGTAGTACTAACCATTGAATTATGATATTAAGGTATTTGCTTTTCTGCTGAACATAAGAAACCACGACAACTTGGAAGCTGAACGGGCGCTGGTAACCTCGCTGTTGTGCGCCCAAAACACTACTCATCATTGGAAGCTGAACGTCCCATACACATTTCTGACGAGCAGTGAAATTTTTGAACCGGTGTATCATGTTTTCGTCTTTCTTGAGAGTAAGACGTGTAAACGCAAGGTCTGAATGCGGAAGGCATACAGTGTGAAAGTTCCGATGATAATTTCACGCCATCCAGTAGCCCTTAAACATACATCCAGATAGAAAATTCCACACTTCAGGATCGCGGAGCTCAAGACGGCGAAATTACTACTTTCGGCACTCAACACAAAATAATGGCTCTGAGCACTATGGGACTTAACATCTGAGGTCATCAGTCGCCTAGAACTTAGAACTACTTTAACCTAACTAACCTAAGGACATCACACACATCAATGCTCGAGGCAGGATTCGAGCCTGTGACCGTAGCGGTCGCGCGGTTCCAGACTGTAGTGCCTAGAACCGCTCGGCCACCCAGGCACTCAACACAGCATTCAATCTGTTTGCCAGGTTCCAAAAGGTGTACAACAGCAACTTTTTACGAAATAATGCATCCGATTACAGTTCGGAAATTTTGGTATATTCACACCAAACCCTATAAAATTATCGTCAGCGATGGCCAACGTACGTGACGAAACAGCGTCGTTTTACGAGGCTAATAGTCTGTTCCCTCCTTATCCATGACATTTCAACATGAAAAACCGTCACTAGTACTATACCTCAGCGTGTTTGAACACGAAAAATAGTCACCAGGCCACAACATACCATGTAATTAACACCTACTACCAGTCAAGAACGCTAATTTAGTGTTCCCTCGAATACTTGACAAAATAATCGAAGAGTAGTTTTAAAATTTGTCCACCATACATCGAGTCTCTCTATAGGGATCCTTAATGCACAGTACAGGTTCACCGCGACTGAACGCTTAAACTTACTTCACAGAGGCACACTTTTCGTTCTTCTACTGCTTCACACGCATGTAAAACAGTGAATGTGGTCAGACCAGTCATCTGTTGCTCTCTCTCAATGTGTGTGTCGAGGAAATCAAGAAATGTACTTCCATCCTGCTGATGGGCTGTTTTCTTCTTATGCACACTGTTTCAACTCGAACAACAGGCACCAGACTATAACACATAATGCATTTAACACTGACCAAAAGTCAAGAACTCTAACTTTATGTTCCAACGAATAATTGGCAACATGGTCGAAAAGTGTTTACGATATGAGCACCATACGCTGAGTCTCTCCATAACGATCCACATGGCAGAGAACAAGTCGCACAGATTCAGCATAACCGGACGCTTATAGTTACTTGCACATATTCGTTCTCCCATTTCTCCGTATGCAAGTGGAATAGAAAAGGGGCCGACTAACAGTGATATAAGATATTCTTCATAATATGTAGTATGCAGGCTTATTACCCATCAAGAACATATTGGAGCAAGAAAACAACAAAGTTTTAAAACCACACACAACACACACCCGGAACCACACATCACACTTCTCATTTTTGGTGAATTGTAAGAATACTTGTACAGGAAAATGTGCTATAATCGTGTGGGTCGATGTGGCTCAGTTGGTATAGTACCACACTAGTATTTGTAGAAATAGTAGTAGCAGTACATCTACATCTACATGGATACTCTGAAAATCACATTTAAGTGCCTTGCAGAGGGTTCATCGAATCATCTTCACAATAATTCTCTATTATTCCAATCTCGTAGAGCGCGCGGGAAAAACGAACACCTATATCTTTTCGTGCGAGCTCTTATTTTATTATTATGATCGTTTCTCACTATGAAGGTGGGCGTCAAAAAAATATTTTCGCATTCGCAGGAGAAAATTGGTGATTGAAATTTCGTGAAAAAATTCGGCAGCAACGAAAAACGCCTTTGTGTTAATGAAATCTACTCCAAATCCTGTGTCATTTCAGTGACACTCTCTCCCCTATTTCGCGAAAATACAAAACGTGTTGCCCTTCTTTGAACTTTCTCGATGTAATCCGTCAATGCTACCTGCTAAAGGTCCCACACCGCGCTGCTGTATTCTAAAAGAGGACAGACAAGCATAGTGTAGGCAGTCTCTTAGTATAGATGTGTTACATTTTTTAAGTGTCATGCCAATAAAACGCAGTGTTAGGTTAGCCTTCCCCGCAACATTTTCTATGTGTTTCTTCCGATTTAAGTTGTTTGTAATCGTACTTCCTTGGTATTTCGTTGAATTTACGGCCTTTAGGTTTGACTGATTTATTGTGTAACCGAAGTTTAAAAAATGTTTTAAATGGCTCTGAGCACTATGGGACTTAACATCTGAGGTCGTCAGTCCCCTAGAACTTAGAACTACTTAAACCTAACTAACCTAAGAACATCACACACAGTCATGCCCGAGGCAGGATTCGAACCTGCGCCCGTAGCAGTAGCGCGGTTCCGGACGGATGCCCTAGAACCGCTCGGCCACCACGGCCGACCCAAAGTGTAAAGGTTTCCTTTTAGGACTTATGTGGATGACCTCACACTTTTTGTTATTTAGGGTCAATTGCCAATTTTTGGACCATACAGATATCTTTTCTAAATCGTTTTGCAATTGGTTTTGACATTCTGATGAATTTAATAGTCGATAAACGATAGCATCATCTCAAACAACCTACATCGGCTGCTCAGATTGCCTCCTAAATCTTTTATAAGGGTAAGAAACAGCAAAGTGCCTATAACATTACCTTGGGGAACGCCAGAAATCACATCTCTTTCTCTCGGTGTAGATTTAGTACATTCAAACACTAGGCCCCACAGTTAACTGAGAGTGCAGTAGGCTCCCAACTACCCATAGGATTCTCCGCCAGCTGTACCACTGCGAGCTACACGCTGTTTAGATAGGTGGCAGTATAACTCTTTAACTAACACGGAATTTCACTATGGACACACCAAGGTATGATGGAAATTTGATATCTATTTCGATGAAACGTTAACCTCCAACCATCCTTCCTACAAACACAACATATCTAGTTTCTGGTTTTCGCACTGCATTTTTTAGTGATGCTTCACATAAATTGTAAGTGTTTCACATTTTACATCGACCACCTAGGAATTCCAGCAGATTTCTGTCCACCACTCACCTGTAGCGTCCACGTATACTACCCACCAAGTTTGAAGTGCCTGATACGAATCTTTGGCATGTTATTCACAATCTGACATTCCAATACATGTAAACCACAGAAAAGGTACTAACCTGCATGGTTCTAAGTGTCGTCAGAGATCTACCGCTTTCATGCAGAAGAAACTGAATTGCACGCTGAATTGTAACTATTAAACCATTCCTCTCCCTCAGTGTTTATAATTCGTTATGTGTGTGCCTGTGTATGTGTGTATGTATATGTTACACTTGGTCATCTTTTCTTTCGACTTCAATTCAACAACTGCCTAATGTAGACGCTGCAATGCCTGATACACTTGACGGGCAACAGCGGGATATATCAAACCAACATGCAGTCACGATCCCTGACGCAGGTCCCAATACATTGGAGTGGAAATCAAGTACATTTGAGCAGCAGCAGGAGGAGAAATCAAGTCAGCATGGAGAACGGTTTCCAGACTTTGTCTTTCTGCTATATCCATCACCTGCACCACAAAGTCGATATGCAGACAAGCTGTCTGATGCAGCGCCAGATATACATTAGAAGAACACGGATTTGTTTACAGATTTTGAGTTTCCGCTATGTCCAACCCTGAACCACTCATCAAGCCCCAGCTGAGTCGTTACAGAGTGCTGTCGTTCAACACTAGTAGTGTACTGACTGCCAATTATCGATATGTGTTAATGCTGTTTTAGCAACTGACATGGACTTCGAAGATATAGCGGAAGTAGAGAATGTCCAGCTGGGTACAACGGTGCAGCTCCGTGATGTGGAATGAGATCAACTGCACAACTTAGCCGGACTTGTTTCATCAAACTGTCTTATACAGAAAATAATGACAGAGCCGTGTTGGCTCGTCCTATGTTCATACGTCTTTTCCTACTGGCGCGATCCGTCTCTGTCTAGTCGCTAGGTGGTGCTTCGGTCAGCTGCTAGTTGAGTTTTAGGTTGTAGTTCCTTGGAACAGTCAGGCGAGATAGAGATAAGAGGCACTGTGGGCTCTTCACGGAGGTTACGGGGCACAATTGCCTAAGAAGCCGGTTCTCTCTAGAGTTGTGTTGGTCGGCTATACTTGGGCCAAATGTCGACGCAGCCGATTTACCATGCATTAAGGAGACATAGTTGCTGATGTGGGTGTTGGAGTGCTGCTCATTTCCTGGTGCCATCTGTTTTGCCCTTTGGGGGTAAGGTACTCGTTACTTAATTGACGCATGTGCTCCCGTGTTTTGCTCCCGCTGCGCTGGATTACCTGTGGTTCTCCACCACTCCTTTTGAAGACTTGAATTTACCTTTTGGTGCCTCTGAAATTATTTGAGTGCTATATGTGTGTGTTTTAAAACTTCTTTTAATTACAACTTGTTCAATGTCCGCTTATTTGTCAGCTGCGCATGAAATTAATTGTCATATGTTCTAGGCCGCCACGTGTATTAGTGGCCACTGAGGTAAAAATTGAGTCTTATTTGTATTGGAAGTTGTTGCTTCCCTGACTGATGTAGTGACTATAAAATTGCCTACGGCTGCGGCAAGCAAACGCTAGCTTGGCTCATTTTGGTAATTGTGTTTTATAACACTGGTAAGATATTGTCCCTTCAAGAAAATTAATATTTATGGTTTCAAATAGGATTACTATTGTAGTTGTTTGAATGTTAGCCCTCAAGATTTGTGTGATACCTTTTAATCACTTAAGTTAATGTGTCTAAGGGCCGTGTGATTTTCTGGTTATTACATTAACTTGTTGCATTTTATTGTAAGATTAACTTGTTAATCGTTTTAGCAATTCTTATTGTAAAATTGTTGTTGTTACACGTAATGTTTTGTTGGGGCTTGGGGGTACGTTCACATTGAGCTTCTTGTCTTGGAAGTTCGAGTCCTCCCTCGGGCATGGGTGTGTGTGTTTGTTCAAAAAAATGGTTCAAATGGCACTGAGCACTATGGGACTTAACTTCTGAGGTCATCAGTCCCCTAGAACTTAGAACTACTTAAACCTAAGGACATCACACACATACATGCCCGAGGCAGGATTCGAACCTGCGACCGTAGCGGTCACGCGCTTCCAGGCTGTAGCGCCTAGAACCGCACGGCCACACCGGCCAGCTTGTGTGTGTTTGTCCTTAGCATAATTTAGTTTAAGTAGCGTGTAAGCGTAGGGACTGATGACCTTAGCAGTTAAGTCCCATAAGATTTCACACACATTTGAACATTTTTTTTCTTGTCTTGGTCTGACTATTTCCATATGTTCTGTGATAATTATGCACGAATTATATGCTTGCTTGTTTTCTCTCTGCCTTCCGAACTGTTCGTAGCGTTTGGAAGCGCTGCTCTGGGGTGTTATTTGTTATCCGCCGAACTATCGGGCGTAGCTTGTCTGGTGCGTCGGTGAGCGCTGGCAGCCGGCCCGGTGGCCGTGCGGTTCTAGGTGCTTCAGTCCGGAGCCGCGCGACTGCTACGGTCGCAGGTTCGAATCCTGCCTCGTGCATGGATGTGTGTGATGTCCTTAGGTTAGTTAGGTTTAAGTAGTTCTAAGTTCTAGGGGACAGATGACCTCAGCTGTTAAGTCCCATAGTGATCAGAGCTATTTGAACCATTTCTTGCGCGCGGGCGGCGGCGCTTCCTGACTCACCGTAACCTCTGATACGTTACGACTTGCCGGCTTGCTTCGGTATCCCTCATAAGTTCAGTTTCTATCTCGTAGGAATGGGGCGTTAATTTACGCAATTGGTTTTTAACGTCTTAGTTTAATATTGATATAATATTCAATTGTAAAATGGTTTTTTTTATTTTCTTTTCCACATCAGTATCTTGAATATGCCCAAGAACCTTGAAAGGTCTCTGTTGGATTCCTTTCATGTTAATTTCTTAAATCTGTTGTCATTTACGGCATAAATTCCTCTTCTAAATTTACTGTGGTGTTTCTGTCTATCTGGGAGGAGACTGAACAGTGAAACGTGTTACAATTACACATAAACAAGAACGATCTGTCACACTACTACACTTTAAAACACAGTTTATATGTAATTCATGTCACACAGTCTCATACGGAAGCTACATTCGCTTTCTTTTATATACTGTATATGATAAGATACTGTCACCACCCTTCCCTTCTGTGTGAGAGGACGAATGAGCAAATGTATTTCTAGTTGCATGCTTGATGGTAGCAGACAAGCCTGTCTGCTAGAGAACAGTAGGACCAACGTCGGAACAGGTAGCTACGCTTTCTAAAAGCAGAGAGGTTTCTATTCTTAGTATGGTCCTGTCCGTCCCTTGTCATGTTGGTATAGGAAGCTGCCTCTCTGGTCACTTCCATTTGTACTTGTTAAGCACGCTCGGTAGGAGCCCAGGTCAGTCTGTCCGCGGCGAGTGTCTGAAGTGGTAAGATCTCCGAGTAAGCGCGTCTCTGCTAAGTCTGTAGGACAATGGCTTTCTTAAGTTCAGCCTAACTGAAAATTTAATCACCTTTATTTCAGGTTTAGCTCTAAAATATCTAATGTTATCTCAAATTGCAACACAGTGTATTTCGAGTGTGAAGTTCAGAGTATCTTCTAGTAGTTGCTTTGTCACTACTTTGTGAGTAAAGTGGAACCACGTGTTGATCAGTAACTCTAACTAAGATCATCAATCTTAAATACGAATGTGCGTGAGATTATAACGTCTCGTCTTGACAACATTTTTCAATATAGCAACTTTTCTTTATGTTCAACCCACGTGGGGTGTACTTTGTGAGACCAGTACCACGTGCTTATACAATTGTTTGACCCATCAGGTTAATAGTAAGACGATAGTAACCAGTTCGAGGTTTTTCTTTTGTAAATTGCTTTTCGATCTAATTTATTTTAATTATCAAAATTATTGTGGAGTTACACTCTTTGTGTAAACCAAGTTGACCACGTGAATCATGTGGTGTAATCATCAAAGTAGCCCTCAGCTATTCTTTTTGGGAAGATTTCACAGAGAGTTAGTATGAATTTAGTATACCAGTGTGTGGTAATTTCATGACGGACAGGATTGCGCTACGAACGTAACTTCTTTGGGTGAAAATTGAATCGGTTGGTTGTGGTTAATTTCCTCTTGCATATGTTTCAACGTTCTTCGTGTGTTATTTTATGAATGCAGTGTTGTATGCAGTCTCCCAGTCTTGGCTCCATATTTGATGTGTTCCATAAGATTACAAACTCACATTTTCACAATCCTAAACAAAGCACCAGTTTAGTTATGAATCAAGTTTAATATGCTGAAATTTCAATGATCAATGTTAAAATAAATTTCCAAATATGAACTGATTTATTTCTTTTTATTTAAATTCTCTCTTATATATATATATATATATATATATATATATATATATATATATATATATATATATATATATCACCAGTTGTTGTATGACTATTAAAAGATTATAATTAATGTTAGTCTGGTTGGGAATTTGGTAAGCTAGACTGGATACCTGGTGAAACAGTTGTTCAGTAATGCAAGGTTAACTTCCCCAGACAGCTCACAGCTTTTAACCCGCTTTTATTGTCTATCAGCACCGCTTTCAGAACAAATTAATGCAACAACATTACAACCTTCCCTGATTGAACAAATATGTTTTCAGAATTATGTGATTTAATTTTGTCCAGTGTTATAAATTTTTCTTTGTTTATTCATATTTAACCTATTTGTGTTCTGTTTACTTGAATCTGACTTGAATGGTTTCTATTTTTAATGCATGTTTGAAAAATGCTCTATATTTATGATGCTAAGATGGAATAAGAGGATTCAGAAGAAATCTGTTTATTGCCAGGCAGCTGAATTATAATGTTGGTCTGTGCAATAACATACTGTTGTACTCTTGTGAAGTAACAAATAACGTGTGATAAAAGGCCTGCACCATTACATGCCCAATTTAGTTGTTCCTTAATCATGGGGCGTCCACTGTCATTTCAATGGCGATGTAATGCAGCAACCGACAAGTGCACTTTACCTCGTAAGTTAGATCGGTAGTTCTTCCATGTGTGCCTTGTAATATTATAGAACAAATCTTTAAGTATTTTAATAAATAATACCCAAAACCATCATTGTCACTGTGATGAAAGGAAAAGTCTAGGAGTTTGATTCTCTGGTGCAGCTTCTCGCATCTTCTTCCGGCATATGACCTCTATCAGGTATCTTCCTATCAGATTCCTGCGGTGGAGGGTGCATGGGGGCTAAATTAAAATTAAATATGAATGCAATTATTTTAGTAGCTGTATGTCCGATTACGCAAGTCTCGTAAACGGATGGCCCTGAGTAGTATTATTACGCTATCTGACTGCATAGAACAACAACAAAGAATGAAATGAAAATTTCAGTTAATACAATTAATTAATTAAGTCCCCAGCAACTATAAAATCTACGAAGCCAACAAAGCACAAGTGTAGCTGTTCTGTGTGTGGTAGTGTGACTCAACGCACATCTGGCACGGTTCTTCTTCAACAAGACAATAAATTTTAAATACCAATTATACTGACGTGATAAAAGAAAATTAGAAATACTATAATTGTGCAAGAAACCCAGAATTACACTCTAATACAAGAACACACGCCAGATGCTTTGTTGACTGAACCTGTAATGAAGCATTATTCAGGACACACAAATAATAAGAAAATAAAGAACAGTAGTTAGTTACCTTAATTTATATTGACGAAAAGCACTCAGATCATTACAATATCTCCATTGGAACAACATCTGCTATCTCTCCCATCAAATAACTGCATAAACATGGAACCACACTCTCCACTACCACATCTCACTCTGACTTCACGACATGCAGTGTCCACCACAACTTCTCGGCCAGCACTGCCTGCCGCTACGTCTCAATAAGCACTGCCAATACTCTCTGGCGCGATTTTTGGCGCTGTGGCTCAGTGTAGCCACCTTTTATATGCCCTTCCTCCACGGGCTAGAAGTTGATGGTATTTTTGCCAGCATTGGTGGTGAAAATACCACCAAATTCGTCAAAAAAAAATACAGACAAAAATAAAAGATAATATTATTACGTAAATATCATATAACTAGATAAAATTTTGGCTTTGCACTGACCTTTCAATAGCCTAATATACAAAATACACTAAGCAATACAAATTCTTTCATACATGTGACTTTACATAATAGTTTACACAAGTATTATGTGGTTAAACAGTTCAATCAATAGCGTCAGCAATGACGAATATGTACAGGTAAGAGTCTCATAACTTTTCACAAACAGTAATACACAAAAAATCAGTTTATACAAATATTCACATAAAATGTTTACACAACAAGTGGTTGACAGTTCCAGCAGTAGCACCCAGCAATGTTGAGTAGGTGCAGACTCCAACAGGTGACATCATTTCAGTAGAAGCAGTCCATCAGTGGCACCCAGCAATGTTGAGTAGGTGCAGACACCATCAAGTGACATTATGTCAGTAGAAGCAGTTCCATCAGTGGCACCCAGTAATGTTGAACAGGTGCAGACAGCAACAAGTGACATCATTTCAGTAGAAGCAGTCCATCAGTGGCACCCAGCAATGTTGAGCAGGTGCAGACACCAAGAAGTGACTTCATTTCAGTAGAAGCAGTCCATCAGTGGCACCCAGCAATGTTGAACAGGTGCTACAGCAACAAGTGACACCATTTCAGTAGAAGCAGTTCCATCAGTGGCACCCAGCAATGTTGAACAGGTGCTACAGCAACAAGTGACACCATTTCAGTAGAAGCAGTTCCATCAGTGGCACCCAGCAATGTTGAGTAGGTGCAGACAGCAAGAAGTAACATCATTTCAGTAGAAGCAGTTCCATCTGTGGTACCCAGCAATGTTGAAGAGGTACACACAGCAACAAGTCACATTTCTCAGTAGAAGCAGTTCATCAGTGGCACCCAGCATTGTTGAGTAGGTGCAGACACCGACAAATGACATTATTTCCATAGAAGTAGCTCCATCTGTGCACCCAGTATTGTTGAGTAGGTGCAGAGAGCAGCAAGTGACATCATTTCAATAAAGGCAGTTCCATCAGTTGCACCCAGCAATGATGAGCAGATGCAGAGAGCAGTCCATCATATTCACTATCACTGATCACACAGTTCATTAGCAGAAATTAAACATGTCCTAGTGGCACCAATCATGTAGAAAAAGTACAAGTAACAGTCCATAATTTCACCATCACTAATCAGACAGTTCAAGCATGAACAATAGTTTGAATGCACATACAAATGCTTTTACAATGCTCTTACACTAAACATACAAATCATAACAAACACACAAATGATATCAGATAATTGTCATATTACTATTACAAATACACAAACATCAGTAAACCTATAATATTTATGGGTGTCAGTGCAAGCCACTACAAACAAATAAAATAATATTTAGCAGATAGGTGGGTAGGATTAGGAAAGGAAAACACTCAAAACACACTCACTCATCTTTCATCCACATTAAGTACTAATGTGTAATTGAATTGTGTTAACTGCGTGAATCCACTTCTGTCAAAATTTCATGTTCATCATGTGTATCAAGTAGTAGTGACAGCAATGTATAACAGTCAATAATAGTTAAGTCAACGTCATAGTCATCATGTCAAGACCAATGTTTGCCAAGCCAAATAAAAATGTACGGTTGCTGAACAACTGTCAGTGTGCCAAGATATGCAACTTCCTCTCTCCAAAAAAAAGTACATACTGCTTAGTGATTTAACAAAGTGTGTGTAGACAATCTTCCTTCCATTTTAGTGTTCTAGTCTGCTATCTTCATCCTCCTTGTACCATACAGACCAACAAAAAAAAAAAAAAAACAAAAAAAATATGCACCTCACTTACTTTACCTCTTATACACCAAAACTCCAATCAACTTCATATAATCTCAATACCTCAATAATACCTCTTCAATACGTCGATACATATAAACCTTATTGCCAGTATCATTTCACTTCCATAACAACTCTTTCCTCTAGTCAGTCTCCTCGATCGAGTACAGATAAAATCCTAATGCAAACCTCCTCATCCCATACAATCCGAAGACACACTGTCAACACACAACCTCTGTGTAATCCATCTGACCAAAATCTTCTACTCATTATGAATTATAAACAAAGAATGCATACATGACCTCTAACAGACTTAGTTCGAATAACTCTCAGTAATTAAGTACGATTACGGAGTGAGAATGATCCTAATATTTCACAGTGTGTACACCACTTCAAGAATTATGGCAAACAGAAGCAAACATGTGGAGTATTTCTTGTGTCAAGTGTCACTTCCTATTTCAATTGCTCACGAAAAATGCAGTGTAATAACTGTGTTGGTATGTCATGTCGTTAGCTTCCTTCCTATTGGCATACATTTATACAGCTTTCATAAAACCTCCAGCTCATGTGACTTCTATGATGTTTCTTGTACTAAAGTCCCTCTTATGTTAAAATATAAAGCACTGAGCGTAAGCAAAACAAGCAACACCGAGTAAATATACCAGTAGTGAACAGAATGTCAACAAGTGGATGCAGCACAATTTCTATAACGAGGCTTCGCCAAGCGAACAACCCGTAACCCATACCACATCGTAACCCACACTCCATGTCCGTACACTGTACATCAGCATTGCTATATACCAAATTAAAGTATAGTTATGACAACAAGCAGAAATGTGTAAATGTGCAATCCATACGCATAGCAGTAAACATATATCTTACGTACTAAACAGGTCATTAGCATCGTATCTTAATAAGTAAACATGAAGGCGCAAGCAGATAAATCACAAAGTATAACTTACATACCTAACCACATCAGCACAATTAATCAGGTGACAATTATAATTTAAATAAATAGGCACAGCAGGTACATAATTAAAAATATGACATCAGTGAAAAAGCAGTGCAGCCAAGCGATGCATAATATACACAAGTAACAATCCAGTTCATTAATAATTATTGTCAAAATCAGTTAACGTACGCAAGCACGTCGCTTCACAAGTAATTTCATAGAACATGAAATTTAGCACAAAGTATGAATCACGTAATCGCGAGCAGCAAATTACGTCTAAAGTACGTACGTAAGTGGAAATATGTTACCTGAAAAATAAACTCAATTAATAATTACCTTTTTAGTTTATTGCTTTCTTCTTCGAAATGACATTTTTCCTGAAATTTTCTCGATAGCAAGTCGTCTTAACGTCGGACACGCACAGAATTTACCTGAAGTTCTTAAATATTTTAGAGAACCGTATCCTGAAAAATACTGAATGTTAATAACAGAATTCATCAAGTCACTATAGCTTTATACTGAATTTAGTCGGAGAAATTAGACTGTGTATTTATTTACGGCTGTCAGTGCATTCGCACTGAGCGCTCGATCAGCTGCAGGCGCGTGACGTAGGAAGTGATTGTTTGCGGTCAACGACTGCCTTGTGCGGCGCGCAGACTTGACTGTTGCTTTGAGTATATGCCGCCGCCAAAATACAGCGCGGTATCCTTGTACTCTCCGTGTGTTTACATACAACTGTTAGTTTCTCAAAAGTATGTCATTCTACAAAAATTTTTCAAAAGTATATCATTCCACAAAAATTTTAACGTTAGATATATGATGTATTCCCTTAGAGCGTCGTGATTTAAGAGTTTCTACTTCGACAGTGTTATCATGAATAATTTTGCGAATTCTATATGGACCGTTATAAAGCAGAAAAAATTTCCGACACAAGCCTTTTCCTTTGTGAGACAAACGATGAGACTTAATTAACACTTTCTGACCAACTGACAAGATTTTTAAACGACCAGGACGCTTAGCTGATTTCTCTCTTCTAGCAGCCGCAGATGCAATATTTCGTAGAGCCAGGTTGACAACTTCAGAATGCCGCAGTTTCCGTGAAGGCGGAAAAGGAACGATTTCAGAAATGCGATTTGTCGGTGCTTTGTTTTTTAATATCAGTATAGGTGGTAAAGAAGTTGAGTCGTTAGGAAGTTCATTCAGAATGTTTTGAAAAATATGAAGATACTGATCCCAAGTTCTGTGATTCTGATGACAATAAAGACGACACAATTTATTGATTTCCTTCATCCATTTCTCTGAAGCGTTAGATTGGGGGTGAAAAAGTGAAATGAAAATTGGTTTAATTTTACGACGCTGTAGAGTACGAAGCCAAATTTTAGAACGAAACTGTGATCCATTATCTGATATAACCTTATCAACATGACCCACTTCTTTAAGAAAATGGTTAATGAAAGCATTAGATACTGAACGAGCTGTTGCTTTGCGTTACGGTGTAAAACACACATATTTTGATGTCAACTCCACTGCTACGAAAATGTACGCAAAACCATTAGTAGATCGAACCACTGGACCGAACAAATCAACTGCAGCCATGTCCTTTAATTTTGCTGGAATGATAGGAAACAACGGTGCTCTGTGAGAAACTGTCGGCGGCTTAGCCCTTTGACATAATTTGCATTTGGCAAGAACAAATCGAATACGTTTTTCCATATTATTGAAGTAGCAATTTTCTCGTAATTTATGAAAGCATTTTCTGGGACCAAAGTGTGCATAACTGACATGCGTATACCAAATCAGCTTATTAACCCACTCATCAGGAATACAAACTAACCAAACAGAGTTGTCGACCGATTTTCGTTTGAAAAGAATGTCATTGCGAACTAAATAATGCTGTCTAATCGCTACGCTTTCCTTTCTCCTCCACTTCTCCTTAATGTCCTTCCAGATTGTATCCTTATTTTGCTCCTTAGCAATGTCCTGGAGCGAAGACGAAATAAAGTTCTCAAACGCAACACCTTGAATATACATCAAACAATAATTATTTTCCTTGCAGTCCTCTTCAGCACTTTGTTTCAAGCCCATAGGTGCACGTGATAAAGCATCAGCAACAATATTTGAAGAACCCTGTATGTAAACAATACTAAAATCAAATTCCTGTAGGTACAACGCCCATCGTGACGATCTGCCGTGAGTTAATTTTGTTGACATAAGAAATTCCAGAGCTCGATGATCGGTGTAAACCTTAGTATGTCTGCCAAACAAGAATGTCCGAAATTTTGTAAAAGCCCAAACAACAGCCAAAGCTTCAAGTTCCGTAATCGAATAATTCTTTTCTGATTTAGAAAGAACACGACTTCCAAATGCAATAGTCCTTTGTACTACAACGCCGTTTTCTTCTATCTCTTGAAATAAATGTGCACCTAGGCCTTTGTATGATGAGTCCGTCGCCAAACAAAAATCTTTAGATAAATCCGGGTGTGAAAGAAGTGGGGCAGCAACTAAGGCATCACGAAGTTGTTCAAATTCTGACTGAGCTTCCTCATCCCAACACCAATTAGATTTCTTTCCGGATAGTTCACATAAACGAGGTGTGGCCAAATTGTCCAATCTAACAAAGCGTCTAAGAAAATTACAGACACCAAGGAAACTACGAACATCACGTTTTGTGGTAGGAACAGCATAATTACGAATAGCGTCTAATTTTTCTGGATCAGGAAGAATACCTTCTGTAGAAATAATGTGACCAAGAAATTTCACCTGAGAACGACCAAATTCAGATTTTTCTAAGTTCACTGTAATGCCAACTCTTGCAAAAATACGTAATAATGAATCCAAAATTTTGTTGTGCTCACTCCAAGAATGTTTAGCAATAAGAATGTCGTCAACATATGAAGTAATATTGTCACGAAGATAAACAGGTAAAATTTCATTTAAGCTGCGAATGAATGCTGCTGAAGATACAGTAAGTCCAAACGGTAATTTCCGAAACTGGTAACAGTTACCAAAGGCTAAAAAGGCAGTATATTTTCTACAATCAGGGTGGAGTTCTATTTGCCAAAAACTTGCGCGCATATCAATCGTGGATAAAACTTTAATTCCATGAAAATGTTGAAGAAGTTCATCTAAATTTCGTGGACGGTCAGTTTCAGGAATGATGATATTATTTATCTGTCTGGAATCCAGAACCAAACGAATTGACCCATCCTTTTTAAGAACAACGTGTAATGGGCTAGTATAAGGACTGACTGCAGGCTCAATAATGCCCTGATCTAACATGTACTGAAGTTCATTCTTAACCTTGTCTCTGTAAGCCAAAGGAATAGCGTACGTTTTCCCGCGAAATGGTGTGTGTTCTTTTACTTTAAATAAATATTGTAAGCCTTGTATAGTTCCTGTGTGATGACTAAATACTGTAGCATGTGAAGTCAAAATGTGGTGCAGCTCTTCTCTTGCAACGTCATCTGGCACTTCAGCTTTCTTAACCTTTTCATTAATTAATTCTTCGCTATTAATTATATCATCCATCGCGTCGCTGTATCTATTGTCATTGTCATGAATAAACACATTGGCGCCATAATGCTCAACGAAAACATCAGAAGTAAGAAACCTTAAACATTTTGTATCTGACTCAGATCTTGTTAAACACTCGAAAAATTTCAAACATTTCGGCATTCCGGCAACAGTCAAGTTCACACTTCCTTCTTTAAAGTTCAAAATTGCCTTATGTGCGTTAAGAAACTCCATACCTAATATAATTTGTGTACTGGGTAATGGAACAATAATAAAATTAGCAGAAAATTCGTATCCTTGACAATTGAAATTTAGGTTGGTCTGTTGTTTAACTTCTACACCCTTTCCAGAAATCGCTCCTCGAATTGTAGTTTTAGAAATAGGTAACACAGGACAGGCAATAGTTCTTTCACATATACGAAAAACTGATTAACTAATGACATTCAATGGGCTCCCAGAATCTAAAACTGCAGTGAACTTATTCTTACCCACACATACTTCAATAACAGGATGTAAAAATGCGTCTACATTATTTTCCTTTTCGTCTAACAAAATGTCTCTCATGTCTTCCAGGCGTACGTAGTGTAAAGTCGTAGTGTCATTACTTTCTGAACCGTCTATATTGCTGCCAGAAGCCGTAGCTGCAAGTCATTGTCGATTGTTTGCGTCACGTCTTTGAGTATTCGCGTCATTCCGCGGATCCATTTCTACGATTTGCACTTCTCTCTCTGAAGTTCTGTCACGTGGAGGATGCCAGTTAGGTCCCTCCTGTCTGTTAGATACAAATTCTTGGTTGTGTCTGTTATTAAAACTTCTGTTTTCCTGTCTGTCTGCATAACTACTTCTTGTGTAATTTCGACTGTCACTTCTGAAATTATTGTTGTATCTACTACCCTGGTTATTTCTGTAGTAAGAATTTCTATTACTGTATGAATAATTTCTGTCTTGATGATACCGATTACTGTTTCCGTATGATTGATCATTCCGGTAGGAATTACCGTTATTATAATTGTCTGTGTAATTTCTGTTAGAACGTCTGTTATTGTCATAAGGCTGGTATCTATTGTCCTGTCTGTTACGTCTGTCATTCTCAAAGTTCCCCATATAACGCCCGTTCCGATCACTATCCCTTTTCTCTGAAAATCTATTGTAATTACTGTTACTGAAAAAGTTACAAGAAGTGCCGTCATCGTTGTCATACTCAAGTTCTTGCAACAAAGTCTTAAAGGTCTCAATGTCGTCTTTACATCTTCCGGCTAAAGCAATTTGTCTTATGGATTGTGGCAGCTTAGTTAAACAAATGCGAATTAATTCAGTCGGGCTATAAGGGTTGGAAAGGAACTGATTCTTTCGAATCATGTCTTCAAAATATTCCGCTGGCGTGCGGAATTCAGACTGTTTGAAATTACGCTGCATGATAAGACTGTGTTTGACTCTGTCTTGCGTGTTTTCGGACCAATATGCCGATAGAAATGCATGATAAAAATCATTCAGATTATTACAATCTCTAATGAGTGCGCGCATCCGCGTCGCCGGTTCGTTTTCTAAATATCCACACATAAATTCCAGTTTGTGACTTAATGGCCAATTTGGTGGGAGTGCGTACATAAATTGATCTAACCATGCACATGGATGTATGTCATTCTTAGAATTGCGGAAGATCTTAAATTTCCGAACAGTCAAAAAGTGTTTATAGTCAAAGTTTTCGCCTCGTGGCGACAAAGACCTACCGCGTCTGTCCCAGTCCCAATGTCGATTATTGTCAAGTTCGCGCGCCTGGCGCTCTCTTGTTGCATCCCGTAAATGAAACAAATTATTTTCTTCAAACCCCTCTGGTATCTGTGATTCTAAATTTCTTTTGCCGTCTTTTCCTACGATTTCGCCTTCAATTTGTTTGACTTGCTTTTTTAATGCCTCAAATTCCCTTTTCACGCGTTCATTAAATTTTCCCTGATTTTCAACATGTTTATTTATGCTCTGGTACTCTTCGGTTTCTGAAAATGGCAATGGAGCTGTGTCATCTGAATCTCTGTCCCCATTTAAACTAAGACTTGTCAATTTATCTGCAATCTCCTCAACTCTTTCCGCTAAGTCACCTATTTTTTCTTTCTGTTTATTTACGTCTTCTGTAAGTGTCGCGACTCGCGTTTCAGTATTAACACATTTAGTAGCTAACTGTTCATACTGTTGTGTTAGGTTATTTAATCTGTCATTCGGTACGGATACCTCGATTCTCTCAAATATTTCTTCCTTATCTTGTGCACGTTGTAAATTTAATTCTGAAAATTTTTGTACTATCGCGCGAACTCTTTCTTCCTGTTCTCTATCCTGTTCCTTTTGTCTAATCTCTACTGCAATTAATCTATTATTGTGAGCATTCAAAATCGGTTGTACTTCTTCTCTAATTTCTTTCTTTAATTCATCTTTCATATTTTTGAAACATGTCCCTATTCGTGAGTCTAACCGTGTTTCCATTGTTTCCATCTCTGTTTTAATTGTTCCTATTTGTGTTCCCATCTCTGTTTTAATTGTACCTATCTCTGTTTTAAATTCAGATAGTATCTGTGATCCCATTGTTCCCATTTGTGATTCTAACCGAGATCCCAAATTTAGTATTGCACTCATCAACTGCTCCGTGTTAAGTTGTTCGAAATTCTTTTCGCCCCTAACATTTCCCACAAAACTAACTTCCTTCTGCATAGCTGTAAGGCTATCTCTGTTCGATACTATTTCAGAATCCTCTATCGTTAATCTCGTATTCTGTGAATTTTCTGATTGAGAAAAATTTTGAAATGGTTCCGGACTATTTTCCCGAATTATTACATTGTTTTCCACTTCATTATCCATCATACTGTTGTCCTGTGTTGGCGAGTTCGCCATGTCAACAATTTCGTTATTCTCACTATTCATCATTTTTGCCTTTTTCATTGATCGCGTAATCATTTACAAAATATACAAAACTCGTCACTATATGAAAATTACACACAATGACACTTTATCTTCAACAATACCATTCACACGAAATATTTCCCTCAAACGCGATTAATCGAACAATTGAAATAATTGCACCAAATCGTCAAACGCGTATACAAGGCAATAAAAATTAAATTTTGAAAAATACCATTAGAAGAATGCCAATTACCAAATCTACACATGCAAAATAGACTACAATTACTAAACTACAAATTACTACAACAATACTACTGTCTACTATTTTTACAATCAGAAGAATTCCAAGGGACGATCCGAAGCAGCGGTCGCCACGTGCATGGGGGCTAAATTAAAATTAAATATGAATGCAAATATTTTTAGTAGCTGTATGTCCGATTACGCAAGTCTCGTAAACGGATGGCCCTGAGTAGTATTATTACGCTATCTGACTGCATAGAACAACAACAAAGAATGAAATGAAAATTTCAGTTAATACAATTAATTAATTAAGTCCCCAGCAACTATAAAATCTACGAAGCCAACAAAGCACAAGTGTAGCTGTTCTGTGTGTGGTAGTGTGACTCAACGCACATCTGGCACGGTTCTTCTTCAACAAGACAATAAATTTTAAATACCAATTATACTGACGTGATAAAAGAAAATTAGAAATACTATAATTGTGCAAGAAACCCAGAATTACACTCTAATACAAGAACACACGCCAGATGCTTTGTTGACTGAACCTGTAATGAAGCATTATTCAGGACACACAAATAATAAGAAAATAAAGAACAGTAGTTAGTTACCTTAATTTATATTGACGAAAAGCACTCAGATCATTACAATATCTCCATTGGAACAACATCTGCTATCTCTCCCATCAAATAACTGCATAAACATGGAACCACACTCTCCACTACCACATCTCACTCTGACTTCACGACATGCAGTGTCCACCACAACTTCTCGGCCAGCACTGCCTGCCGCTACGTCTCAATAAGCACTGCCAGTGGAGGCGGCGGAACAATACTCTCTGGCGCGATTTTTGGCGCTGTGGCTCAGTGTAGCCACCTTTCAAGGGAAGAGTCTGCAACACAACCGACTACCAGAAAGGCAGATTTCCGACGAGGCAGCAAAAAGATCCTAAGAAAAATAAGCACTGGCTATAGGGAAAATATTGTAGTAAACAACATGTAGAAGAACATATCAGAAGCCCAAGAGCGGAATGTTTGGCTTGGCAGGGGGTAAGACAATGACGCCGTCTTGGATTCTAAACTTAGAACCATGCAGAATAGTACCTGCAAGATGACATAATAGAAATAGCATCAACCTGGTCTGAAGCTTACCTGTGTTGTAATGCCAGATGTGAATAACATGCTGAAGATCCGTTTTTGGTACTTCATTCTTGATGGGTAATAAGCATGGACGCTACAGGGGAGTACTGGATAGAAATCTGCTGGAATTCTTAGATGTCCTATGTAAAACGTGAAACATTTATAATTTACATTAAACGTATTCGCAATTGCAAATATGGATAACCATCAGCTGTAGAATGGAATGACGACAGTGCAAATTTGTGCTGAACCGGATATTTTCCCAGTTATCACGAGCGCTCGCCTTACCATTTGCCTATCCGTGCACAACGCACAGCCAGACCCAACTTCCATATATCGCCAACCATGCGTCTACAACCTGTAGTCGTACATCCACTACGTATATTCCTATACAGGTGAGACGTTTTACTTGAAAGTCAATTGTCCGGTATCGGCTGATAAATGCGATATTTCAGTGCCTGTGTTATTTATTGCATCGTAATTCGGTATAACACAGGCACTGCAATATCATATATATCTGCCGACACTGGACACTCGACTTTCAAGTAAAATGTCTCCCCTGTACAGGAATATACATTATGAATGGACTAGCAAAGGCTGTATACACATGGTTGATGACGTATGGAAGTTCGGGTCTGGCCACGAATCTTGCTCAGACAGCCCAATGGTTAGGTGACTGGCCGCGATATGAGGGAGATCCGGGTTCGAGTCCTTGCCCAGCCGAAATTTTCATTGTCGTCATTCCATTCTGTAGCTGATGGTTATCCATATTCGCGATTGTGAATACATTTAATGTGTCTCATAACGGCTGTAGTCGGCTCAGTGCCTACTTTTCTTCATAATTCAGAATAACACAGGCACCACAATATCGTACTTATAATTCATGTGAAGAGTCACTTAAAAATGTAGCGCCAGCCCAGAAATTAGGTCACATTACATTTATAGAAAGGATGATAGGCGTTACGCGTTTCGTCGAAAACGATATCAAAGGCGTTCCTACAGCCAAAATCTGTGATAGCTAGAAAGTTACATTGCCACCCATCCAAATAGTGAGTGTGTTGGTCGCTAAGGTACAGCTGGCTGAGAATCGCACGGATAGTTGGGAGCCTACTGCAGTCTCAGTTTGCTGTGGGGTCTGCTGTTTGAATGTACTAAATCTACTGCTACTACTACTACTACTACTACTACTACTTCGAAAAATCGTAGTGTCATACTACACCAACTGAGCCAAATGGACCGACATGTCTGTATGAACGATTGTACTACATTTTTCTGTATAAGAACTCTTACAACTTAGGAGAAATGAGAGGCATTATGTGCGGTTTCTAGTGAGTCTTGCATGTGTTTTTAGAGACTCTGACGCTGTCTTATTCGAATATATTCTTCACACACACACAACACATTGTGGAGAGTATCTTATATCACTGCTGGTTCGTCCCTTTTTCTATTCCATATGTACATGGGGCAATTGGAGAAGGAATATGTGCCTCTGGCAGGTAAGTGTAAGCTTTCATTTGTGGTGAATCAGTGGGACTGCTGTGGAGAGACTCAATCTATAGCAGCCATATCTTAAAGCTACTCTTCAATTATACTGTATAGACCACTCTGTAGTGGCACATCTGTGGGTGTGGGGCATGTGTGGTGATGCCGTAGGTGATGGTATGCGAGTGGAAACGCTCTGGACGATTTAGCAGTATATCTTTATTGTATCTTCAATTCTATATGGGGTAGCCATGCTTCTCCTCATGAGTTGTTAATGGTGCAGCTTGGTGTCGGCGGCTAGGACAGCGCCCAGCAGTGTTGTGTCAGGACTCCTGCCTGGTGGCAAATGCAAGGCAGTGGCCAGCTGCGACAGCAGCGTTTCTTGGCAGAGCGACATTCCAGGTGGTGGTGCCACTGCTCTTAGCTTCGCGGTTGTGGAGGCAGTTGTGTGCGCGTCTAGACCCGCATCCTTCGGTCAGGCGGCTGATGGCGGCTGGTGTTGAGTCGCTGAGTCACTCCCTGGGCCCCAGCATCTGTGGCAGCTGGCACGAACAGCAGAGTGGCGGGGCTGTGGCACCAAGTCCCATGAAGGACCCAGTGCGGCTGCAGATGCAGTCTGGTCAAGAACCAGAGTCTGCTGCTGCTGTTGCCCAGTCTTCTTGCAGTCTGGCATTTCTCCGGCATTGTGTTGTTGCTACTCAATGATGACCAAATCTCCAAAGAAAATGACATATTTCTGGTGTCACTGCCAGACACCACATTTGCTAGGTGGTAGCCATTAAATCGGCCGCGGTCCGTTAGTATACGTCGGACCCGCATGTCGCTACTATCAGTGATTGCAGACCGAACGCCGCCACACGGCAGGTCTAGTCTAGAGAGACTCCCTAGCACTCGCCCCAGTTGTACAGCCGACTTTGCAAGCGATGGTTCACTGTCTGCATACGCTCTCATTTGCAGAGACGATAGTTTAGCATAGCCTTCAGCTACGTCATTTACTGCGACCTAGCAAGGCGCCATATTCAGTAATTAGAATGAATTATGAACAGACAATATTGTGAATCATGTATCGTCAAGAGCGACGTCCATCATTGATGGATTGAAGTTAAGTATCAAACTACTTACGTCCGCTTTCTGAATTCTAATTCCTTGTCATGTTCCAGACCTCAAGTCAGTATAGTTCTTCCCTCCTGACGCCAGCCTGCGTGAGCTAAAACGCGTGCATTTCAGCCTCCTCTAGTAACATGGTGTTGGCTCTTCAGCCAACACAACATTGGCGACGAGTGTAAAAACGGTGTTCTTATCTATACTGCCCTGATTTCATTGTGTCATGGCTTTGCCACAATCTCCAGATGTACTGTCCGAATTTTATCACTTGCAGAATCAGCAGACGCAGGCATTACTGGCTGCCCTTGGACAGCTCGTCCAGACTCAACCTGCAATGCAAAACGATGCGGCAGCCGCCGCTCCACTCCTAACGCAGCCACAACACGCATTTGCACCGACCTTCCAACATTTTGATGCCGCACTGGAAAGCTGGACTGAGTGGTCACACCAATTTGGATTTCATCTCGCCGTCTACGTAATTCAAGGTAATGAGCGGCAGCCTTTTCTTTTATCGTCCATCGGAGTGCAAACCTACCGTGTGATGGTCAAATTATTTCCCGGACGTGACGTAGCAACTCTGTCCTATGAAGAAATTTTGTCTGCATTAGATACATATTTCAAACAATCAGTCAATGTGGTTGCGAAATGGTATACCTTCTTTCGTACAAACCGTACGGCAGGTCAGACTAATCGGGTGTGGGTTGCAACCTTGCAAGGCCTTACTAGGGATTGTGCTATTGAGTGTCAATGTGGACTGCCATATTCAGATATTATGGTACATGATGCAATTGCACAGAACGTTTCTGATGTTCGTATAAGGGAACAGATTTTGAAACTAGTCAATCCCTCCCTTCAACAAGTGATGGACATATTGGATCGGCAGGACACACTTGACTTTGCTCGGGAATCATTTGAAACTACGCCAGCCGTGTGTCAGGTTAACTGGACCGCCAGGCGAGCTGCACGGAGCAGTAAACGGCCCTCGCGCCCGGCCACGCCGCTGCTGCCAGGCTCTCAGCCACGTGTGCTGCGCCGGCAAGCAAATGCAGTGCTCAAATCACGCTCGCGGTGCGCTACTAAACATTCGCGTGAGAATTGCCCGTCACGCCAAGCTATTTGCTTTTACTGTAATAAAAAAAGGACATGTTCAGAGTATTTGCCAGAAAAAGCTCGGATTGGGAACTCCAATTAATTCCAGGCCCTTTGCTTCGCGCCGGAATCGGAATCGAACCACAGATACTGAGGCTCGTGAAACTTCGCCCATGGAAGTGGGACGGAACTCCCGTCAAGTCGCAAGTGATTTTGTCCCAGTGTCAGTTCACGTTGCACGAGACAGGCGCTCTTGTCGTCAGCAGGACAATAAACTTTTTGTAGACTTGGACATTAACGACAAAGTGATACCATTCCAGCTCGATACCGGAGCTGCAGTTTCTCTGATCAATCAAGACACTTTAAACTGCTGGGCACACCTCCATTGGGCGCCGCCAATGTTAAGTTAACTAGCTATTCAGGTCAAGGGATCCCTGTGTTAGGATAGTGCAGCTTTCTTGCAACATACAAAGGACAAACAAAACTTGTGTCATTTTACGTCCTTCATTCTTCTTCTGCAGTGAAATTGTTTGGTTTCGATTTATTTCAGTTGTTTAACTTGTCTACAGTAAATCAGGTCCCATCAGTGAACCAGACTGTGCCTTAAGACAGTGTTTCTCGTCTATGTGAAGAATTTGCAGACATTTTTGCACCGGGCCTTAGTTGCGCTAAGAACTATAAAGCACATTTGGAACTGAAAGTAAACGCGCAACCGAAATTTTTCAGAGTGCACAATGTTCCCCACGCATTGCGTGATGAGGTCGCAAAAACATTACACGATTTGGAATCACAAGGTGTAACTGAACGTGTGCAGGCTTCTGTCTGGGCATCACCCTTATTAATTTTGCCAAAACCTTCAGGAAAATTGAGATTGTGTGGACTTCAAGGCGACAGTGAATCCACAACTAGTGATTGCAACTTTTCCTTTACCCCGCCCGGAAGATCTTTTTGACAAACTGTGTCCGGGCAATTATTTTTCGAGGCTGGACCTAGCAGATGCGTACTTGCAAATACCTGTGGACGAAGAATCCCAGACAACAATATTGTCCTCTAATTCAGCCTCATTTATGCTGCATTATTGTCCATTTGTTTCTCTAAAACCTGGTGTCTAGTCACGTCGCCCATAACAAAGAGACCTACTCGCGTGTGGTGGGAACGACCTACTTACTACATCGTTCTTTTGTTTGCGGGGTAGTTAACCGCTGTGCTCACTTCACAACTCACTTGTGCATCTGTCATTGTGCCATTCATGTTGACATAGCGTCGCTGACTGCCAGCATTGTTACTGCGATAGTCTGCAGAGGTCTCTATGCAACTTTCAGTCACTTGCACTAAAGATTTAATACTTTTGCTAAAACAGTTGGTAGTGCCACTACACTGCCTCCCTCAACGGAGAAAACCCAGTTCCTCAGGTCTTATTCTGACCCTTTACTCTACTTTAATTACATCTGTACTCTACAGTTACCTCAGCTTGTCTCCTCCTAACTATAAAATGACTACTAAAGCAAATAAGTTGATCTATTCATCATCTCTTGCCCTGGGAATCCAATGTACTGGAACTTGTATTACCCCTGGATAGGATTTCCTCACGCAACGTCGACTAAAAAAAAAAAAAAGGTTACTGTTACTTCACGTCTCCTATTCTGATACTATTCTACATACTGTAGCATTTGTTTTGCAGTTATCCGACCTTCTTGGGCTGCTATCCTGCGGCATAATGAATGATCCAGACCTGAGTGCAAAGTATCGTTCAGAAAGATAAGATTCTGTTTGGATAAGATCTCTAGTAGTTTGTATCGCCAGTACAGCTGCGGCTGTGTCACATCAAATAGCCGTCGGTAAAAGAAACGTAAGACCTGCTGCATCACACCTTTTCCCATCACTCTGCCCATGGCGAAGAAGCACAGTACTGACAAAACCAGCATTTTTTCTTCTCCTTCGCCTGCAACCCGAGCACAGGGATACATATCACCTCCCCTCCCCCAAGAAGCCTGCCGTCTCTGAGCAGCGATCATCTTTTAATTCTACTAATAAGACTGCTACAAATAAATATATAGGTCTATCCCTACTACTGTCAAGGTTACGTCGTATACTACTCATACAAATGAACTGTAGCCGCGCGGCTGCCCCCGTCGGAGGTTCGAGTCCTCTCTTGGGCATGGGTGTGTGTTGTCCTTAGCATTAGTTAGTTTAAGTTAAATTAAGTAGTGTGTAAGCCTAGGGATCGATGACTTCAACAGTTTGATCCCATAGGAACTTACCACCATCACCACCAAATGAACTGCACAAAATCGGTACACAAAACTACTCTCTTGACCTTAACGTATATCGAGTTTGAGGTATCTGGACTTACTTTCCCCATTGCTCATCGTTTCGCTTTTTCCTCTTAATATCCTTCCTTGCCTTTGGTAGCAGTTCTCATGGAATCGCCTCTGGCGCGTCTCTGAATGGCCGCAGCCATCGTACATGTACAATAGTCGTCCTTGTTGCCAAGTGCACCATCACATTCATCAGAGATATAGTTTAGACTACTTGTTATGGGCCCTGGTACCATGTTAAAACTTCTTTGTCTTTTCTTTTGGCGTATATAGACTCAATATCATCACCCATTGGCGCGCCTTATTCAGCAGTAACTATCCCCACATGCCTCACTGTCTCTTCCTGTTTCTCCAAAGCCTTCGTATTTGCTCTTTGTAACCTGTTCCACACTTCCTTTACTTTTCTGCCACTCTTCTGGTCAATAATGTAGAAAGGTGACAACATTTTTTTTGCCACACACTGGTGATAACCCATTGCTTGTGTGTGCTTTAGACTTATAAGCTCTTAAGAAAGCTAGGTATGTATCCCAGTCTGAATGATTTCAATCCACATAGCAACTAAGTATTTTCCTAATTGTTCTATGATGAACTCTCTCTGTCTTTCCACTAGCTTCCGGATGTAGTGGGCTAGTCCTCACCTTCTTCAATCTCAGCAAATGACACAAGTCCTTCATCAGGTCCGACATGAAGTTCGTCCCCTGGTCTGTTATCATTGGCAGTGGCACTCCAATCTTCAGGATCCACCTATTAACTAACGCCTGTGTGACTGTCATTGCCCGTTGATCCAGCATCCGCTGGTGTTCGGCTGAATGGTCCTAACACATCCACCCCCAACGAAACTAAAAGATGTTGTTGATGCCAGCAATCTTTTTAACAATACCTGATTCAGACTCAAATTGGCCCTGTGTACACAATTTACACAGTTCTTGATGTATCGATCCACATCATCCTTCCCTCCTTTCCACCAAGACTTCTCTGCCACCCTTCTGTTCGTCACCCTGCATCTACCATGGGCTGACAAAATGTGATCATGCATTTCACATAACGCTTCCAATTTTCACTTGGCTGGCACTATCACTCGTGGTCCTAATCATGTCTCTCTGCACGATAAAAAGTCATGCATACCAAACTGCTGCTGTATTTGGTGCTACCTTCATTCCTCATCAATATTCTGTGCTGCTCGCCATTCCGCGAGGTCATATCCCAGTGCTTGTATTACAGCTATCTTTCTGCTTAGCCGATCCAAATTTAAGCTTTTCCTTTGTGGCTTCTGGATTACTTCGCTATCAAATCTACTGACTTTCAATGCCTATCTCGTTAATCTACTAGAGGGCTCCTTCAACCCTACCAACCTCTTGAAAGCTGCATGGTCCGTTATCATCTTAAACTTCCTCCCATACAAATAACATCGAAAGTACGTTATTCCGTATACCAGACTAAGCACCTATCTCTTCATTGTAGAGTAATTTCCTTTTGCAGCATTCAGTTGACTTGATATAAAGGCAACAGGATGCTCTTGACCATCAACCACCTGGCTCAAAACGCAGCCAAAGGCATAGTTTGATGCATCACATGACAATAAATTGTTTCTGAAAGTCTGGAATCACCAAATCTCTCTTCAAAACTGTGTAAGCGGCCTTGAAACATCCGCAAATCCCTTCACGAACCTCCTGTAGTAATTCGCGATACTGAGGAAAATTGTAACTCCCTAGTAGTTTGTAGCACTGGAAAATATTGCACTGCTCGCACCAACCTCAGATCAGTCTCTACACAATTCTTACTTATGACACGGCCCAAATAGTTAACTTCCTCCAGCGTAAGGTGACATTTTTCAGCACTGAGTGTGACTCATGTTGCCCATAATCTGCTGAGTACTTTTTTTAGACGTTGTCTACGTTCCTGCACATCTCTTGAATGGACGATTATGTCATCAAGATATACTAAACATTGACATGATTTGAATCCTCCCAGTACTCCGTCCAGCAACCGTTAGGACATTGCCGGCGCATTTTTCAACCCAAAAGACATCCTCCTATATTTGTAGTGTCTCCCATTTGCTAAAAAGACTGTGTTTGGTCTGCCTTCAGGAGCCACTGCTAACTCATGGTATCCGTCTCTAAGTTCAGCGTCGAGAAATACTTGTTTTTGCGTAGGTTTTCTATGTCTCCGTGATATTAAGACTAGGCTATACATCTGTTGTGGTGTTGTTACTGAAGTAGAGATAATCGCAACAAAATCGATACTTCTCTGAACCGTCTATTCACTTCTCACTGACTACTACAATTCCTGCCCCTCATGCACAGTTATTTTCATCTATTATTCCATCAGTTTATTGTTGATCTATGAAATCCTCTACAACTGAATGCAACGACCGCGGTATTCTATATGGTGTTCGGTATTACGATGCTTCATTTCCTGTTGGAATCCTGTGTTGTGTTACTGACATAACAGAGAATTGCCCTCTCGGGAAATAAGAACAAACAGATCCTGCTCTTCTAGCAACAAGTCCTCCAACAGTACTCTATCTGGTCATTTCAATTGCTTCAACTTCTCTCGAAATGCAGTTCTGGCTGTGCCCTGTGCCCCAGTATAGTTCACATCTCCTGTGTGGCAATCTCCTTTATCTGGAATCTCTAGTGTAGCTAATAACATTTCCTTCAACAACTTTACATCTTCGGTGTAAAAATTATTCACATTGATAGGTACCAGCTTTCCCCAATGCCTTTCCTGTAAGCATACAGTACTACGTTTCACCAAACAACATGCTGCGTCTAATACTTCATTATACTCCAACGGTTCTATCACATATATCACCTCTACTGGTGAGTTGGGTTCCACATACATTTTCTGATGCCTCTCGACGCACAGTATGCAAATAAAGCCTTAATGCTATTGCTCGCAGTTTAAAAGTACTGTCTTGTATATTAGACACTCCTCACGACAGATAAACATTGACAACTGTGATTTGATCCATTATAAATAGTTTTTGAAAGCCTGTGACTGTGAAAACAATAGGTTTGTTTATAAACAGATCTTCTGCTACCAGTCACGATTTTCTTTATTTACATTTCGCGCTACGTGTTTCGAGAAATGATTCCCATTTTCAAGTGAGTTTTTTGTGTGTATTATGCCACTTCTATTGATGTTGTCAATGTTTGAAAGTCTGCTTCGTTACGTTGGCTTTTAAGTTAGTTTTCTAATGGTCCATTTGTGCAGAGTCTCACACACACTAAACATCACACACAACAAGTTGACTGGTAGGAGAAGATTTATTTATAACGAAATCTATTGATAACTGTTTCCCTTAGGCAGAATGTCTTCCCACTCAGTTCCACTATACTTTGTCCAAGATCGATTATGGCATGGTGTTGATGCAGAAAATCTAACCGTAGGATCCTACTGCACACATTCTGCTTACATGAGACACCGCTTCCACACGTTGTTAAACTTGGTTGTCCATCCCAAAAAATTCACCACTACTGACCCGAATGGTCGTATATCATTATCCCCTACCCCACGCAAATCATATCTTGGTTGAAACTTCCTGGCAGATTAAAACTGTGTGCCGGACCGAGACTCGAACTCGGGACCTTTGCCTTTCGCGGGCAAGTGCTCTACCAACTGAGCTACCCAAGCACGACTCACGCCCCGTTCTCACAGCTCTACTTCTGCAAGTATCTCGTCTTCTACCTTCCAAACTTTACAGAAGCTCTCCTGCGAATCCTGCAGAACTAGCACTCCTGAAAGAAAGGATATTGCGGAGACATGGCTTGGACACAGCCTGGGGGATGTTTCCAGAATGAGATTTTCACTCCGCACGGAGTGTGCGCTGATATGAAATTTCGTGGCAGATTAAAATTGTGTGCCGGACCGCGACTCGAACTCGGACCCTTGCCTTTCGTGGGCAAGTGCTCTACCAACTGTGCAATCCGAGTTCGAGTCTCGGTCCGGCACGCAGTTTTAATCTGCCAGGAAGTTTCATATCAGTGCACACTCCGCTGCGGAGTGAAAATCTCATTCTGGAACCATCCCCCAGGCTGTGGCTAAGCCATGTCTCAGCGGCAACGATAGCGGCAAGCAATTTCCGCGTTGACGCGGCAGCTCGCGAAACTGGCGTTCCCATCTGGAAGCGGCAGACGCTAGCGGTAGCCAATGACGGGGTGGGACACATTGAAACGCCGTGAACCTACATGAAATAAAGGTGAAGTCGGGTAAAGGCATACCAGTTTTTTATTTTCTTAACGATGTACTCTTTCATACGTATTTTTCGTTATTCATGTTTTTTTTTATTTTTTATTTTACCATCTTATTTAGAAAACCGATCGTCCCGAACAGAAATTTGCTGTTACTTTCATAACAGCTTTTAGTATTGCAAGTTGCAGTACCTAAACACTGTTTGTATAATGATAGTACATTACCTGTTATCTGATAGTCATTTGTTTATAATTGAAAATGTCTGACAGTTGATGCTCAATATTTGCTATGTTAAGATCATGTATTTGAACCGCTCTGTGAGTGTTAGCTATTAAACTACCAATCAAGTAGTATCACAACACTCAGCTCCATCTCCAAACTGTCGTTAAGGCTGTGTCCTATGTGAGCGACAGAGGCGAGCGACAGCGCACGACAGCTTCAGGCGACAAAACACAACCGCAGGCGTAGTTACGGATGTGTCCTACGTGAACGACATCTGTGTTGCTGCCCGTCTCCCACTCCAACTGGCGACGTTTGAATTCAAACGTGTTTGAATCTTGTCACTGCAGCACGCATGACACAGAGCGACAGCCACGTGTCTTCTTGGCAAAGCAGTGGAGCGGACGCGATGGCAGCTATGAATTACTTAACATCCGATTTCAAGAAAACTATTCTGTGAAAAAATTTGATTTTTCCGAAACCTATAGCTTCATATCTTTAATTGACAAAGGTCAGAATTTATTTTCGTTATTCGTTATAGTTACTGTGCAGCACGAAACTGAGTACATGGCTGCACAAAATTTTTAAGAATTTGCAGAGGTAAAATCACATTGAGTAGACGTTCTGTATAGTTCATTTAACGCCATCATTATTGCGTGGAAAAGTAACCAATATATCTAAATTGTATTCAAAGTTGAGACTGAAATGATATCTATTTTCATTCTTGAGATATTGGTAGTTATATCCACGGACGGGTCGCTCACGGCGCGTCCGAATCTTTCCTGCGCTTCAGGAATCAGGTTGTCGTAAAAATCGTCATATCTCATAAAAGGTTCGAGATATCGAAACGACGAATGTTGGAAATGACAGCACGCAGAAAGGACTACTTTATCATATGATTAACACTGGATACGTTTTTGTAAACACGTGAACAGAGCAAACACAAGACTTCCTATAACTTACACCATGAGGTTTTGTCCAAATTTTCATAGCCAAACAAAGGGAGAGAAACCGGTAAACGGGGTATCAAAGTGATCAGAATGAGGTTTAGTTTGGTATGAAAATATTTAACTGCTTGAAAGTAATCAGGGTAATGAATGAAAACTTATTTAATAAGCTGAGGAAAAATTGGAATATTTCACGAAAAGCTGCTGTAAATGAAGTGTCAAAAATATCATCTGCTCAAGACCTAGCTATTTTGCGCATAAAAGGATACATTGGTGCGGTATTTAAACGTCAAAAAGGCTTACTTTGAATCAACTATGTTAGGAAGGCAAACGAGGAGACATTAATATCACGCTTTATGAATAAAACTTGAAATTAAAGAATGGAAAAAATCAGTCGAGTATTCTATGAAATTATTTGTGTAAAAGAAATAAGTAGATCAGAGAATACTTCTATGTTCCTTTGAATGATGTTCGGAATCATGAACTGAAAATGAGGTGCACCAAACGTTTCCCTAATATATTTATTTCATACTTTTAGACAAATCATTACACAAACCGTTTGACTTTCTTTCGAAAAAATTTGTAAGTTTTACTTTTACAGACTATTTAGAGTAATTGAAACACTTGACCTTAACACTGACTGCTGATGAATTACGTTCGCAACATCAAATATCTGAAAAATTTCATGGTTCGTTGTAATTTATTAGGAATTAAATGTGTGTGATATACTGGGATAGGTGTGAAGATCAAGTTCTTTGGCAAGGCTTTAAAAATATACTTAGCGATGCAGTGTAAACAGTATACATAAAACTTAGTAAATAGAATCCTAACTGAGTCAGAACAATTTAAGAACGGACAGGAATCGAACCTAGTACTTACCGTCACATGTAATTGTGAAATGCATACGCTACCCATACACCACCGCTAGTTATTGTTAACAGGTCTTAATCTGCATGCTTATGTTTGTATTTAGCCTACTTAGTCATGTAATAGCCATTCCTCCACATTTATTGGCTGTTAAAAGTTCTTGATCATGTAAAAAACACTCGTATTTAATTTAATGATGAGATAGTCGAATGCTCCTCTGCTCATTCATGTGTATTCGAAGAACTGCCTGGTGATCTTCGTAGTTCACGATACTTACGAAATTCTCCATGGAGATTCCTCCCTTTGTAAATTTCATGCACAGCATTCCTTTTCTCTTTACTTTCTTATGTAAATATAATTCTGTAGCCTTACTCTCCAGCTACAGTATTCTACAGGTTAAGAACGCCGTTTTATAGAAACAGCTGGTTGGCTCTAAGCAGCCATCTTGTAGCGCGACATGGTCGCTCGCACACAGGACACCCAAGGTTTTCGCCCTATGTTGCTGCTTGTCGCTGGTGTGTCGCATATCCAGAAGGCGCTCGCTGTCGCTCGCTTCTGTCGCTCAAGTAGGACACGGCCTAACACTGTCGTCACCAAGATAGACACAACGCTAATACTCACACCACAGTGATAAAAGTTTACATGCCTACCTACATCACAGGTGATGAACAGATTCAAACAATGTACGATAAAAGAGATTATTCAGACAGTAAACCGAGATAAAAATTTAAAATGTGATGAGAGACTGGAATGCAGTAGAAGGTATAGGGGAAAAGAAAATAGTAAGAAAACATAGGCTTGGGTGAAAGGATGAAAGGGGAAGCCACCTACTATAATTTTTCGCAGAGCATAATGGAATCATCGCCAAATATTTAGTTAAGAATCATGAAAGAATAATACATATTTCGAACAGAGTTTTCGAAACCAGATTTTAAACTGTGAGACATTTCCCAGTGCACATGCAGATCGACGATAATTTAATTGTTGTGAACTGCAGTTTACAACTAAATAGACACTTAAAGGTAGCAAATTAAGGAGATGAAACCTGAATAAGTTAAGATGCAGAGTTTTTCGATAATCTTTAAGGTTCCATGTGACAACGACTGACAGGAACAGAGGGAGGAATCCACTACAGTACGAATGGATATCTTTGAGAGAAGAAGTGGTGAATGCATCAGAGGATGTAAATGAGAAAGAGGTACAGTAGAATTCCTTGGCTAAATCTTGATATATTGAAATTAATTGGCAACAGGGGAAAATATAAAAATGCAGCAAATAAAGTAGACAATTGGGAATAGAGGTGTCTAAAAATGATAGAGAATCCAAAATCGCAAAAGCAATTTTGCACTTGCAAAACATAGGTGCCGAATTAAATAAGAAAGAAGAAAGAAAACTTCCCTCAAAGGAGAAGCAACTGTCAGGAGCTCATTTGGCAAGTCACGACCAATCAAATAAGAGAAGGCTAGTGGGTAGGAGGAAAATGTAGAGAGGAGAGGGGATGGGCTATACAAACTAACACGAGCACAATGTTAGATTCCTATGAAATGTCTGAACACGCAAGGCAGTACTGATCCTACTACTTAGCTAAGTAAACATACTGAAGAAAGGCAAACCTGTGTTTATAGCATTTGTGTATTTAGAGAAATATTTTGACAATCTTCATTGAAAGTCACTCTCTGAAGTTTTGGGGGTATCAGCGATAAAACACAGGGTCACAAGATTATCTACAACTTGTACAGAAAACTGCAGTTCTAAGAGTTCTAGTGTAGAGCACTGTAACAACAGAGCCACGCGATCTAGGGTGCCTTGCCACAGTTCTTGCTGCTGCCCCGTCAGAGGTCTGAGTCTTCCCTTGGGGGTTGGGTGTGTGTGTTATTCTTAGCATAAGTTAGTTTAAGTTAAATTAAGTAGTGTGTAAACCTAGGAACTGATGAACTCAGCAGTTTGGTCCCTAAGGAACATACCACAAATTTCGAACACAGAGTTGTATTGTATTTCTTGTTAATGCATCTCAACAGCAAATAACAACACCTGTCGTTAAGTAGATCAATTGCGTATTTATTGACAGAAAATTTGTTTAATATATCCTCCAGTACAAATACTTGTGATGTATTTCTGTATGCATCTCTATTACTTCTATTACAGTCTGGAAACAGCCTTATGTTAGGGAACAGTTACAACATGAATGCGGTTTTTTATGGGGACTGTCACTAAATGATAAAGTCGAATTGCTGTTTTGGCCACTCTGCATTATCAAATCGGCAACTGGATTATAACGCCTCTAGTGGTAACTGTGAAACCAGTTGTTATGACTGGTCCTTTTTACATATCTAATAAATTTTGTTTTCAATAAACAGGAAGGCCAAATGGCGAAATTCACAGTTGTTCAACTTTGTCATTATTGTAAAAGAAATAATTTACAAGGTTATAGTAAATTAAATAAAGTTGATCTAATTACATTTATTAGTAGACACCATTTAATGTGATTGGAAAGTGTTTGGAAACAACTATCTTATTATAAAATTTAAAGCAACGATGAAATTTTTCAGAATAATGAAACTAAATCATTGAAAGAATTTTTTCCTGTTTCTATTGAGGTGTTTGTGAAACAGAAAATTTGAACTACTGATGAACACTTATTTCCTTTTTATACTGATTTATTTGAGAAAACAAGAGACAAAAGAACAGTTCATGATTATCTTGTTAATAATGCGTTTGCAAACAGGTTACAAACTATGGATTTTGAAAACAATAGAAACTCATATAAATTCAGTTGAACCTAACCATTTCTTGACTAAAGTAAAACCAAAAATTATGAAAACTGTAAAAGACAATATAAAAATACATTAATGATTGAAAGTAACTTTTAAACTTTTTTGTAAGTACCAAATATAGACAAATACAAATATTATGGAACCTAATTTCCAGACAGAAAACTATGGGATCACAAATCAAAGATAATTAATATAAAAATTTAAGAATGGTAAACTACTTTTTTATCAAGAATGTAGAATTTTGAAGCAAATGGATCAGGATGGGACAGAATTTTTTCACTTAAAACTTGAAATTAACAGATATGTTCCATTGTGAGGAGTGTCTTATACTGAATTACCAGGTAACATAAAAAGTAAAAAAGAATCTATTAATGTAAAAAACAAAGATCAAAATGTTTTCTGTGGGCTATATGGTAAAATCTGCATTATATCCTGTAGATAAAAAATTCAGAAAAAGTTACAAAATATAAAAACTTAATCAGAAACTTGAAAATTTTGAGTTTCCTGTAGGGTTTGATAATATTCCAAAAATTGAGAGTGGAATTAATGCATCTATTAATGTTTATTCATGTGATGGAAAATATTAAGTGTATCTATTACAAATTATGAAATGGAAGACAGAGAAACAAGTAAATCTCCTTTATTTCAAGGATGGAATTGTTATATAAATTGTTATAATTGTTATATAAAATTGTTATATAAAATTTTTTCTGAACTTGTTTTGAGTAAAATTAGTAAACATGTAGAAGCAAGATTTATTTGTGATTTATGTTTACTACATTTTACTAGTAAATAAAAATTAGATAATCATCCATCAAGCTGTTTAGTTAGCAAAACATTAAAGGTAGAAGTACCAAAGGAAGTTTCATATGTTCATTCTAAAAATTATCAGCATACACAAAAAGGTCTATATGTTATTTATGCTAATTTTAAATGTTTGTTATTAAGAGACACAATTACCAGCAAAGGAAGAATTATACAGTAAACTGTATGACAGTAAAATAAGTTATCAAGATTGTAAATATGCAAAAATTGTTTGGGAAACATCTAATATGAAAAATCTTGGTGAATATCATGATCTATACCTTAAACTGATGTATTGTTATTGGCTGATGTGTTTGAAACGTTTCGAAAAACATGTATAAAATCATATGATATTTATCCATCTTGGCATTTTAGAGCATGTGGTTTATCTTGGGATTTAATGTTGAAAATGACTAAACAACCACTTCCTTTATTACATGATTATAATATTATTTTAATTGTTGAAAAGGGAATAAGAGGCAGGATACCACAGTGATGTAAAAGATATGTTAAAACAAATAATAAATATATAAAAATTTTGATGATAAAAAATATCAATTTATTTGGCATATTTAGATGGTGAATAAATTAAATGGTTATGCTATGATTCAATATTTACCGTATGGTAGAATTGAATAGGATGACCCAAATAATTTTGAATGCACACAAATAAATGAAATATCAGTAATTACTAAAATTTTGTATATATTTTTGAAGTAGATTTAGAATATCCAAAAGTGTTATATGATTTACATAAAGATTTATCATTATATCCTAAAACTAAAATTGTACCATGACCTAAACTAAGCAAGTTCTTGACTACTCTCATCATCAAATATAACAATGCAGTTCACTATAGAAATCTTAAACAGTATCTGTCTCTTGAAAATAGCAAAATACATAGTTTTAAAACTCAGTCAATCAAAATGGTTGGGGAAATATATAAATTTAAATATGGATATGTGAACTAAAGCCAAAAATGATTTTGAAAATATTTCTACAAATTAATGAATAATTCAGTGTTAAGAAAAAAATATGGAAAACATAAGAAATAGAGTGGATATAAAATTAGTGTCATATGGAGAAAAATGTGATAAACTTATAGCTAAACCAAGGGAGAATTGTATTTAATGGTGCTATTCATATTACTGAAACAAAAATTTTGTTCAATAAACCTATCTATGTTAGTATGAATATATTTGATTTCCCTAAAGAATAGATGTATGATTTTTCACCATAGAATAATGAAACAGAAATATGGAGAAAATATTGAGTTCTTTTTAGCAATATACAGGCAGTTATATTAACAATATAAAACTGAAGATTTTCATAAAGAAATGAAATTGATGATCGATTTCTTTGACACAAGTGATTATCCTGGAAATAATATTTATGGAAATCCACAAGTAAACAAGAAAGTTTTAGGAGAAATGAAAGATGAATGCAATGTTGGAGGAATTTTGTGGTTTGAGAGCAAAAATGTATGCTTCTAAAGTTGGTGATAACATAGAGACAAAATTGAAGGAGTTAAAAGATGCATTATTAAAAATAGAATAAGTTTAGAAGATTATAAAGATTGTTTGTTTAATAAAAGAGAACATGATTAATAATTATGATTCCAGGTGAAAAACGCAAAATATACACAGCTGAAATAAACAAGAAAGTGTTGAGTTCTCATGATAACAAATACATGTTTTGGAAAATAGATACATTAGCATATGGACATTACAAATTATAAAAAAATCTAATAAAATAAGTGGAGACTTTAATCAAGAAGCTTAACAATGCAAGTATTTCGAAAGAGAGTGAAAAACTAAGTGAATTAGAGGTAAATGTTTTATGTAATATTACTGGATGTGAATATTTAAATACTAGATATGGAGAAAAAATCTGTATAGAGCTTAATAGTGAGTTTCAGATTATTTTACCAGATAGTTATTCTAAATTAATTACTGACTGAGATTTTAGATTGGTTGAAGAAGGACAGATGAAACTGGCATGTAAAGGAAGGAAGAAATTTGAAAATAATAATACTGAATTGTGTGATCTGGAATTCACTCTGTGAAAATTTTTTAAAAGTTAGTTTTTTCTGTTGAATTTTTATTCTTTAAATTGACAGTGACAAACAGCTAAAGCAGTGTGGTGACTGTCTAAAGAATAAGAATATTAATGAATCTCATAAAGAAAAGTATAAAAAAGACAGATATGTTGGTTTTGTAAAGAATGTGTCTCTTACTACCAAAAAATTAAGGTTAAAAGTCAATGTGGTAGATTTTTAGGTAACAAAATACTAAAAAACCTGTACATTAGAGAGTTCATAAAAATCTTATAGTTGCTCACTAAGAAAGAATTAGAAAAATTTTGGGTAAGGAATAGAACAGTTTTTATTTATTTATTTACATTCGACTTTTAACTGAACTGGAGAGCCAGTAAAATTTTTATATGAATTATTCTTTGTGAGAATGAATTAAATTTTTTCTTATGTGCACCTTTTATAAAAAAAATATATGAAATTTATTTTCTTACTTACACCTTTTGTATGAAAAAACAATATTTTTAATAAGTGAATGTGATAAGAATAAATATTCATTTTTGTTAAATTTTCCAATTAACTTATCATAAAATAGACGTTTTTTTAATGAAATTAAGTGAGTGAGACCTAAAAGATTTGCTTGTAGTAGAAGGTATGTGTAGGTTCAGAGTAACTTGGGTCGGCTCACGCCGTTACTGAACCAAATGAGCTAGAACCTACATTCGCCTTCTACTTAGACATCACTTTATACTGATATTCTCTGATATTAGTAATGTGTATAAGCCTGTTTGGAAACACAATAATCTAGCGCAACTGCATCAATGAGGCTTTCATGACCACCTCCCTTTCTTCATATGGTCTTTCCTGTTTCATCTGCTTTTTAGGACCTGAGTTGTTGACACATTGTTAGACCGTTTCAAGCAGGAGAATGATGTCCTTTTTAATTGGTCTGAGTTGCATATGACGGGCACTAATCCAAATTTTAGAGACTCAGTGACGTTTCTGGCCCTCATTTTTGACTCGAGATTTTCGTGATTACCACACCTGAGAGACCTAAAAGCCAGGATCCTGAAGCCATTGGACTTCATAGACTGCCTTAGCCAAAGGTCTAGGGAAATGGATAGGGCGCGTCTGTTCCAGTTTTAGAGGACCTGCGCAGCGTCTGTGCTGAGGCTGGTGAACCGCCACTTACAATCCGATGACAAGTCCTCATGGTTCGTCAGACATGTAACTCCTAGCAGCTCCAAATTCACCTGCATACCATACTTTTGCTCGTCCATCTCTGGAACGCATCTTTGCAAATCGTCAGCGATCAACGAGACCATTTGGGATTCGAATGCGACATGCGCTGGAGACACTTGGAGCGGGGCATGTACGACCCCCAATCCAGAATTTTAACGATTATCGTTACTGCACAGGCCTACAGTTATTTTAGGTTTAACGCAATACATGAAAAATTGCACTCCTGCACATGTTTTAATACATTACTTTACGGCATTTTAAATGAGCACAACCACTCCACTGCTATGTTTAGGGATAGGTCGAAAGAGAGGGACGCCGTTGGTTGCTCTGCTGTTTTCTCTGACCGTGTCCTCAAGGTCCGACTGCCTCGGAAATTACTGTTTTTGATGCGGAATTATATGCGATCTTGCGGGTAATAGGGCAGATATGAAGAATGGGAGGTTGCCACGAAAACCCCATTGAGAATACTTGCCTCTCAAAGTAGTGTCATACACCTTACTAATACCAAAGAATATGCCAATACAGTGATGTTTATGCAGTAAATCCTTGTCTGTTCCGAGTCTCTAAGTGCCCTTCACTCTCTCCAACGCTTGTACCCAGCAGATAAAGTAGTCCAGAATATCCAGGACGCCCTCCTCCATATACAACGGCTGGGGAAGGAGGAGTCTTTCTGCTGGATACCAGAGCACATAGGTATTGTGCGGAATGAAAAAGCGGATGTAGCAGCCAAGGAGAGTGTCGTGATTCTCCGTTATTTCAACGTGCCATACCCTTACATGCTACCATCTCGCTACTGGAATGCAAAGTCATGCATCGATGGAAAGACGAGTGGCAGGAAGTGACCGACAATAAGCTGTGTCTCGTAAAGACCATTTTGGGACCATGACGTATCTCCTTTCAGCCACGAAGTCGGTATAAAGCTTTCCTCATTCGTCTTCGCATTGGCCACAGTCCTCTAACGCAGGGCTCCTTGCTCTGGCGAGAGGACCCTCCAATGTGAGGTAATTGCGGCGTACAGATCTCTGTGCGCCATATTTTACTACACTGTGTTTTATTTTCGGACGAGAGGACAGCGGCGGATGTACCGGCCGATCTGCCCTCTATTTTAAGTGACATGTAAACAAATGTGCAGCTGCTTTTATAGTTTTGTAATGCGTCCAACTTATTTCCAAAAATTTTAGGGACATATTTGTAATGCGTTAAAGTGCGACTGGCTCGCCCATGTTTTTTGTAAATAGTCAGCCAGTTACATTTACTGGTGTCTTTCTTTTAGCTCTTCTACGGTTTTGCATCTGTTTTAATCCCAGGTGTAGGATCATCCACCCTTTCTCAGTTGTATGTGAGATAGAGTGATTGTGTGGGTCAACATGAGTGAGGTTGCAGTGGGCGAATGAGTGTAATTTCATAGTTCTCCTCGTAACATTCTGAAACAGTTTTACTGATTTTGTGCACATCCGTTTGTTTTAATAAGCGTGAGGGCGCTGAAAACCTCGCACTTGAGGGCTCAAAAGCTCCAAACACACAAACACACACACACACACACACACGCGCGCGCGCGCGTGCGCGCGCGCGCGTGCACACACACCTCTACACTCCTGGAAATTGAAATAAGAACACCGTGAATTCATTGTCCCAGGAAGGGGAAACTTTATTGACACATTCCTGGGGTCGGATACATCACATGATCACACTGACAGAACCACAGGCACATAGACACAGGCAACAGAGCATGCACAATGTCGGCACTAGTACAGTGTATATCCACCTTTCGCAGCAATGCACGCTGCTATTCTCCCATGGAGACGATCGTAGAGATGCTGGATGTAGTCCTGTGGAACGGCTTGCCATGCCATTTCCACCTGGCGCCTCAGCTGGACCAGCGTTCGTGCTGGACGTGCAGACCGCGTGAGACGACGCTTCATCCAGTCCCAAACATGCTCAATGGGGGACAGATCCGGAGATCTTGCTGGCCAGGGTAGTTGACTTACACCTTCTAGAGCACGTTGGGTGGCACGGGATACATGCGGACGTGCATTGTCCTGTTGGAACAGCAAGTTCCCTTGCCGGTCTAGGAATGGTAGAACGATGGGTTCGATGACGGTTTGGATGTACCGTGCACTATTCAGTGTCCCCTCGACGATCACCAGTGGTGTACGGCCAGTGTAGGAGATCGCTCCCCACACCATGATGCCGGGTGTTGGCCCTGTGTGCCTCGGTCGTATGCAGTCCTGATTGTGGCGCTCACCTGCACGGCGCCAAACACGCATACGATCATCATTGGCACCAAGGCAGAAGCGACTCTCATCGCTGAAGACGACACGTCTCCATTCGTCCCTCCATTCACGAATGTCGCGACACCACTGGAGGCGGGCTGCACGATGTTGGGGCGTGAGCGGAAGACGGCCTAACGGTGTGCGGGACCGTAGCCCAGCTTCATGGAGACGGTTGCGAATGGTCCTCGCCGATACCCCAGGAGCAACAGTGTCCCTAATTTGCTGGGAAGTGGCGGTGCGGTGCCCTACGGCACTGCGTAGGATCCTACGGTCTTGGCGTGCATCCGCGCGTCGCTGCGGTCCGGTCCCAGGTCGACGGGCACGTGCACCTTCCGCCGACCACTGGCGACAACATCGATGTACTGTGGAGACCTCACGCCCCACGTGTTGAGCAATTCGGCGGTACGTCCACCCGGCCTCCCGCATGCCAACTATACGCCCTCGCTCAAAGTCCGTCAACTGCACATACGGTTCACGTCCACGCTGTCGCGGCATGCTACCAGTGTTAAAGACTGCGATGGAGCTCCGTATGCCACGGCAAACTGGCTGACACTGACGGCGGCGGTGCACAAATGCTGCGCAGCTAGCGCCATTAGACGGCCAACACCGCGGTTCCTGGTGTGTCCGCTGTGCCGTGCGTGTGATCATTGCTTGTACAGCCCTCTCGCAGTGTCCGGAGCAAGTATGGTGGGTCTGACACACCGGTATCGATGTGTTCCTTTTTCCATTTCCAGGAGTGTATTTTACATTCTCATATTCACTTACCTGGTGTAGAATAAACATGTTCTGCAACCTTCAGCTTATCTTTATGTGTTGTTATTTCATCAGTGATACATATAATAACCCTCGTCTTGTTTTCCTGTTCTTAAAATAATTTCCAACGCAAAAGTTTGTTTACCATTCTCTTAAATATTTAAAAATTGTTACACTACATACTTTATAATGTGCTTTCTCGGTATGTGCATTAATGACGTACGTGTGTCTTGTTGTAACAGACCAAAATTTTGCAAGGTTGCGTTTATTTCGACACAGACCAGTATAAACAGGTGATAGTAAAGTAGAAACAATGTGAAGAATATAGAAAGTAAACAACTACATCGTGCATAACGGTAGACAAATTTTTTTCGGTTTTTCCAACTGAAATGATGTGCAAACACATTCCGACAACTGATTACTGAGCTCGGGATGGGGTGTGACACCCTCTGGCAGCGATAGAGGCCTGTTAATGATTTCATCAATCTCGTGTTGAGTCAAAAACGTCCGTTCATCCTACAGAGCTGCTCGCAATCTGTCCCCATAGTGCATCCCAGACATGCTCTATTGGATCCAACCCGAAAAGGCGAGCAGGCCACGTCATGCGTGTAGTATCTTCTGTTTCCAAGAAAACATCAATCACCCGTCCTCTATGAGGTCGTAGAACACGTCCATTAATACGAGTGTCTGGATCCACAGCACCTCGCAACAACCGGACATGAAGTCTCAAGATCTCATCGCGATACCTGACAGCAGCCAAACCTTGCCGATTCACCCATACAATTTCATGAAGAGTTATTCGAGTGGTCAACATAATCCATGCCCACACCATTAGGAACCCTCCTCAATAGCGGTCTCTTTTCATAATGTTTGGGTTTCGAAATCGTGTTTCCTCCAGACGCGAATCCGTCGAGAATCACTCTCGAGACCAAATGGGGACTCATCTGTGAAACGAACACCGGTCCACTGTTCGACCGTTCGGCAGGCATATCAAATCACTGACAATAAAGGCCACTCTGCTGATGCCTTCTGTACACCATTTGCCTCGATATAATACTTGCAGTGGATGCTGCGAGGTTAGGTGCTAGTTGCTGCACAGTACGAAAGAGGCACCATTGAACCCTAAAAGCCAAATAACGGTCCTCTCTTTCTGATGTCACACGTGGTCGGCCCTGCCGTGGTTTTTGGGATACAGTTGCAGTCTCTACAGACTGTCGCCACATCCGAGAAACAATAGAACGATTCACATTAAGCCATCGGGACGTATCGGTTTGCGACTGTCCTGCTGCCATTCTTCCTACGCCTCTCCATTGCAGGGAGTATGATAGGCGTCCTTTCTGTGCCACACTGCGCCATCTGTGACTGTGTACACAAAGATTGTGGATGTGGGACTGCGTGACAACTACTATCCCGTTTGATGGGTGCCCTCACGTTATCGCTGGCGTGGTTGTCCGTTGACCGGAATACCGTCTTCCGTACAGAATACTATTGCACGGACATCTGTTGACAGTTGGTATGGTTATATAGTCACTTAGACGCACGACGGGGAAATAGCGCTTTGTTGCTTTAATTTTGGACACCAGTGTATATATGGTGTTCTCTTGATGGTGTATCTGTAATCCCATACTTCGCATGTTCTGGCTTGTCTACATATTTCGTCAGATGTGTATTTTTTACCCATGCTATGCATTTATTTGTTGTGTATAGTTACATTGTTTTTGTCATAGCTTGTTTCTTTGTTGTCGCATTCAGAGTAACGAGATGTTCTCATATTAACGTTGATAGCGAAGACTGTTAAAGAAAACGAATATAGTTCTCAATGAAAGAAGGGGAAGAGCTAAAAGCAGAAAAGAAAATGAAGTATGCTGTCGCTTAAATAGGGCACCCGGTAATCGTCGGTTATCCAGCAATAAAGAGAACTTTATCGCCCGCTGATGTTTAGTACTCATATGTTTTTATGTCCACGATAATGTAGACTCCTTTGCTTGCTCCTGTTTTAGTGTTGGCTACCTCCACAGCAATGGCGCTCGCTATCCCAGTGACTGTGTATGGTCCGTCGTGTATCTCATAAAATTCTTTGATAATTCCCCCTTCAATCATTTTCTTCATTCCTGTATCTACTACTTCTCTTTTTGCCAACGGAATGGCAAATGGTTTAAACCTAAAAAAAACATATCGTTTCAGCTGGAAACCAAACTCATAATCCTCTTGTGTACCCTGGTTTCTTTGAAAATGCTTTTTGAAGCTGTAATAGTACTTTTTGCAACTTGTGTGGCTCTTCCTCACTTAATCCCTCAATACTTACGACTTTCCCTTGGTCCTATACTTTACGCTTACCTCTTCATCTGCAGCCACCCCCACATGCAAATATACGCTTCCTTCTGGTTCATCGTTACAGTAAATTTGTCCCTTTGTAATCCACACTCTTCCATTATCTCCCTTATTTTATGTGGCCCCACAATATCTGTTCCTTCTGTTCTTCTCTTATCCTCATTACACCCTGTGAAAAATCCAGCATTGCTCTATTAGCAATTAACCAAATTGTTCCCAAAATTAAACTGACACACAGTCTTGGAACCATCATAGAAGCCACTGAGAACGTTCTGTTTTGCCTTTTAAATTATAGTAAAATCGGCTTCTTTATCATTTTACATCCTGACCCACTTGCTGTAATCACTGTAACTCGTTGTAGTGATAACTCGGAAATATCTGTAGCCTTCTTTATTTCTTCGTATGAATTACCAGAGGCAGCACTTCTATCTAGGATCGTAGTTCTTTTGTATTTAAGTTTCAATTGCTGGTCGCACACTTCCTTTGATTCCTGCCTATCTTCTTTCATGAGTGCATTTTTTATTCTGTCCTCTTCGTCGTACCTAAGTATTGTACTAATGGTCCACTACATTTGCAATTGGATCAGGTTAGAACTGCCCACCCATTTTCTGGCTCTGTATGCTTGCTATCACTTTCCCCTCTTCTGGACAGGCTGCGACGGTCACGCAGTTGTCTGTTCTCCTCCCAGTCATGTCGTTTTTCATTTCCATTCGTAACTCTGTTTTCACGTTGCTCGTTGTCATTACGGCGGTCTGCCTGTAACCTGTTCTTTCTCCAGCCCTACTATGATTTCCTGTTGCCGGAAAACGCATGTAATTGCTCCAGCATGTGCATTAGGTGACTGACGTCACTTTTATTTAAGTTGATTAACATATCTTACACTGACACTGGGTATTTAAGCATAATAATTTCTATCAGGTCAGATTATCTTAATGGGTCAGTTAAGTATGGGTTCATTACCCTGTAACATTTGAAAAATTCTTCGTTGCTTGAGCCACAAAGCTTCTGCCTTCAAAAATTTCATTTCGAACACTATTTTGTGTATTAGTAGACTAGTATTGATTCAAAAATGCTTGAACAAATCCTTCACATGTTGTACATGTGTTACTGCCCAGTTCCCCATGATACTGCTTCTCCTTATAACCTGCTGGCCACGAATTTGATTTTTTACTGTTCCGTCACGTTCTCAATAATGATGCTCTCATACTGTCCAATGAAGGCTACTGGACGTGTAGTTTTCTTACAAAAAAGAAATGATGAAATTTACATGTATTACCTTGATTTACTACGTCCTTTACACGAATAATACCTTTTTGCTCTTTCTTGTTCACACCAAATTTCGATTTCTTGTTTAACTTCATTTTCTATTTTGTCTTGCATCTCAGGAACTATTTTTTGCTCTTTTTCTTTCAGTTTACCCTGAATCATACTTGGGTTGCATTTAGAAGAGGATTCTACATGTGATTTTTGATCTCTGTAGATTACTCCGTTATGTCTTACGTTTTTCATTACATGCTTTGTTAGCTTTGCTTTGCTCTTATCTTACACTACTAATGTCATTAATTGTTTTTGTATTACTCCATATTGTTCCTGCAAATCCTTATTTCACTTTTTAATATCATGGTCAACCTTTTGATTTGTTTTTGACTTGCAAACTTCTAATTCTTTTGTTTCCTGATCTATTTTCTTGCAACAGTCCTCAGTTTTAGCTGTAGCCATTTGTTCCAAAGCATTGAACTTAACATAAAATTGAGTTATTCCTACACCAACTTCTTCTAATCCATTATCTATTTTCTCTATTTTGTTATGTTCAGCGTCTATTTTCTTTTGGATTTCTCTTATTTTCTCCTTTTCTTTTTTTGCTACTTTTTTGTTCTTGCATAATTTATTTTAGCCTTGACCTTATATCCTGATAATCATTCTGAGATGTAAAAGTGTCGGCTTATGCTGTACTATGACTTAATGTATGAAACTCATTTATTGGGTCACTGGTAACATTGGCGTCAGAGTCATTTTCTCTGGCATCGACATTCCACTCAGTCACTTCATTTTGACTATGCACTACATATTTTGGGTTTACATTATCACTGTTTGGCACTAAACCTGCATTTTCTCTGTCAACATCTTAATTAACTCTACGTTCCCAGTGAAATCATTCATGGCTACTTTAGAATTCGCAATGAGCTCATTGGTAACTGACTTTACTATTTAGGATTCACGATCAAAATTTGAATTTGCGTTTTCGCTTGACCGAATCTGACGTATCATTAGACCCACATCTGACTTCAATATCATTTATTTGTACGTGATCCACCGGGTCGTCACTACTGCTGTGATATTGAATTCCCTTACTTCAGAAAGCCTATCTCACTTCCTTTCCCTAGACATTTTACTAATACTACACTACTGGCCACTAAAATTGCTACACCACGAAGATGACGTGCTACAGACGCGAAATTTAACGAACAGGAAGAAGATGCTGTGATACGCAAATGATTCGCTTTTCAGAGCATTCACACAAGGTTGGCGCCGGTGGCGACACCTACAACCTGCTGACATGAGGAAAGTTTTTAACCGATTTCTCATACAGAAACAGCAGTTGACCGGCGTTGCCTGGTGAAACGTTATTGTGATGCCTCGTATAAGGAGGAGAAATGCGTACCATCACGTTTCCGACTTTGATACAGGTCGGATTGTAGCCTATCGCGATTGCGGTTTATCGTATCGCGACATTGCTGTTCGCGTTGGTTGATATCCAAACTGTTAGCAGAATATAGTATCGGTGGGTTCGGTAGTATGGAACGCCGTGCTGGATCCCAACGGCCTCGTATCACTAGCAGTCGAGATGAAACGCATCTTATCGACATGGCTGTAACGGATCGTGCAGCCACGTCTCGATCCCTGAGTCAACAGATGGGAACGTTTGCAAGACAACAACCATCTGCACGAACAGTTGGACGAGCAGCATGGACTATCAACTCGGAGACCATGGCTGCGGTTACCCTTGACGCTGCATCACAGACAGGAGCGCCTGCGATGGTGTACTCAACGACGAACCTGGGTGCACGAATGCCAAAACGCCATTTTTTCGCATGAATCCAGGTTCTGTTTACAGCATCATGATGGTCGCATCCGTGTTTGGCGACATCGCGGTGAACGCACATTGGAAGCGTGTATTCGTCATCGCCTTTCTGGCGTATCACCCGGCGTGATGGTAAGGGGCGCCATTGGTTACACGTCTCGGGCACCTCTTGTTCCCATTGGCGGCACTTTGAACAGTGCACGTTACATTTCAGATGTGTTACGACCCGTGGCTCTACCCTTCATTCGATCCCTGCGAAACCATACATTTCAGCAGGATAATGCACGAGCGCATGTTGCAAGTCCTGTACGGGCCTTCCTAGATACAGAAAATGTTCGACTGCTGCCCTGGCCAGCACATTCTCCAGATCTTTCACCAACTGAAAACGTCTGGTCAATGGTGGCCGAGCAACTGGCTCGTCACAATACGCCAGTTACTACTCTTGATGAACTGTGGTATCGTGTTGAAGTTGCATGGTCAGCTGTACCTGTACACGCCATGCAAGCTCTGTTTGACTCAATGCCCAGGCGTATCAAGGTCGTTATTACGGCCAGAGGTGGTTGTTCTGGGTACTGAGTTCTCAGGATCTATGCACCCAAACTGCGTGAAAATGTAATCACATGTCAGTTCTAGTATAATATATTTGTGCAATGAATATCCGTTTATCATCTGCATTCCTTCTTGGTGTAGCAATTTTAATGGCCAGTAGTGTAATAAAATTTAGACAGTTCTCTTTTTCAAAAAATCTTCACATTTTAAACCCTGTAGAAGACATTTTGATTGTTCTGTCCTATACCAAGTCTTCACAGGTCCAATAACAGATCTTAGATGCCAATATGCACGTGCAACATTTACACTATTTTGTTCCCACTGCGCCAGCCGCTGCTTGCTGCAACTGCACCTATTATCCGTGTCTGCCTCGCGCTGCTCTGCATGCCGCGCCGTCTCGTAGTGTGGAACATCTTAAGTGATGATTTTTAACAGAATCTCATGGCCGCGAACACAACGTTAACTCTTATTGTTGTAGCACTTCATCACTTCCTGTTCCTGCCTTATACCTATACTACTTTCACAGAAATTAAAAATTTTATTTTCAGCATGAGTTCTTATAGTTAATCTAAACTTAAAAAACAGTTCAAACACAATTCAAAGCTTATTTATCAGAGTTCTTATATACACTCCTGGAAATTGAAATAAGAACACCGTGAATTCATTGTCCCAGGAAGGGGAAACTTTATTGACACATTCCTGGGGTCAGATACATCACATGATCACACTGACAGAACCACAGGCACATAGACACAGGCAACAGAGCATGCACAATGTCGGCACTAGTACAGTGTATATCCACCTTTCGCAGCAATGCAGGCTGCTATTCTCCCATGGAGACGATCGTAGAGATGCTGGATGTAGTCCTGTGAAACGGCTTGCCATGCCATTTCCACCTGGCGCCTCAGCTGGACCAGCGTTCGTGCTGGACGTGCAGACCGCGTGAGACGACGCTTCATCCAGTCCCAAACATGCTCAATGGGGGACAGATCCGGAGATCTTGCTGGCCAGGGTAGTTGACTTACACCTTCTAGAGCACGTTGGGTGGCACGGGATACATGCGGACGTGCATTGTCCTGTTGGAACAGCAAGTTCCCTTGCCGGTCTAGGAATGGTAGAACGATGGGTTCGATGACGGTTTGGATGTACCGTGCACTATTCAGTGTCCCCTCGACGATCACCAGTGGTGTACGGCCAGTGTAGGAGATCGCTCCCCACACCATGATGCCGGGTGTTGGCCCTGTGTGCCTCGGTCGTATGCAGTCCTGATTGTGGCGCTCACCTGCACGGCGCCAAACACGCATACGACCATCATTGGCACCAAGGCAGAAGCGACTCTCATTGCTGAAGACGACACGTCTCCATTCGTCCCTCCATTCACGCCTGTCGCGACACCACTGGAGGCGCGCTGCACGATGTTGGGGCGTGAGCGGAAGACGGCCTAACGGTGTGCGGGACCGTAGCCCAGCTTCATGGAGACGGTTGCGAATGGTCCTCGCCGATACCCCAGGAGCAACAGTGTCCCTAATTTGCTGGGAAGTGGCGGTGCGGTCCCCTACGGCACTGCGTAGGATCCTACGGTCTTGGCGTGCATCCGTGCGTCGCTGCGGTCCGGTCCCAGGTCGACGGGCACGTGCACCTTCCGCCGACCACTGGCGACAACATCGATGTACTGTGGAGACCTCACGCCCCACGTGTTGAGCAATTCGGCGGTACGTCCACCCGGCCTCCCGCATGCCCACTATACGCCCTCGCTCAAAGTCCGTCAACTGCACATACGGTTCACGTCCACGCTGTCGCGGCATGCTACCAGTGTTAAAGACTGCGATGGAGCTCCGTATGCCACGGCAAACTGGCTGACACTGACGGCGGCGGTGCACAAATGCTGCGCAGCTAGCGCCATTCGACAGCCAACACCGCGGTTCCTGGTGTGTCCGCTGTGCCGTGCGTGTGATCATTGCTTGTACAGCCCTCTCGCAGTGTCCGGAGCAAGTATGGTGGGTCTGACACACCGGTGTCAATGTGTTCTTTTTTCCATTTCCAGGAGTGTACTTCTCTGGTCATTTACAGTCCACACACATCACAGTCGTTACCCAATTTTGCTGCCTGGTTACAGTTCATAGTTCTCGCTAATAAAAACTAGCTTCAAAATTCCACAGCATTTCGACTTCAAAAATATTCCCGCCCGGGATGCCATGAATGGCAGGTGAAAGAGAGAGATAAGACAGTGAGAAAAATTTATGTGTTATCACACCAAAAAACGTGTGGTGTCTAGCTCCTTTCAGCACCCCGAGTGGAATGCCTAAGTTCTTAATAATTTTCACCAACCTGCAGTCTTCTATAGTTGTTGTCCCCAGCGCAGAAAACAGCACGTAGGTTTTGAATCCTTTATCTTGAGGTTGTAATAAACTGTTAGCGAGGAAATGGTATTGTATAAATAATTAAATTTTGAATTGGTTTGTTTAAACGGGAACCCACTAACTTTTTACTTTCAGAATATGAAAAACGGCACAATTATAGTCCACTTTACTAATAACAAATAAATTCTATTTTTCAGTTGTTCTTATTTTCACAGAGAGTAAATGAAAGAATGAGCTGCGTGTTTGCGTAATTTGTATGAAATCTGTTCTCAATTACATACAAAAACCAGACATTGCTAACTGCGCCATAGCTGATACCAACCGCGAAATCAACATGTCTGTCCTCTGAGACTGCCAAACAAACTCTTACGTTTACAAACCAGAGATTGCCAATTAAGTCTCAGCTAACACCGACCGCGAAAGACGCCGTGTCTGTCCTTCGAGACTGCCGATCGAGCTCTGATATCACATCCGAACCACCTCCCTCGCCATCCAAATTAGGCGTGACCCAAAGATGTTTGCATTGGTTCATCTTACTTTTCGTTTAACAGTTGTTTATTATTCTGCTGGTAATTAACACTTTCGCAATAATATAAGTATAGCCTGTTATTGAGAGATGCTTTACACAAGATACAAGTAAGTTAACTGTTTGATTTTTCTGACATTAATAACAGAAGTTTATCATTTTGGCGCCCTACTTCAGAACACAACAGACAATCGCGGAAAGGCCCAAAATTTAGGCAGCCTTCTCAATGTACACGTACCGAATAAGCCATCCGTCACCGGTATCTCACACCACATTACTTCAACTTCCCACTGCGGCCTTCTCAACTGCTCTAAGAAGAGCTTCTTGAAGCTAAATATGATGGCTGGATCCGAATTTTGTCTTGTTTCCCAGTATTCCAAGGACTACGGTTAACAGAGTAACTATCACTGCGCTACATGATATAATAATGGGCAATGGTGTGGCCGAGCGGTTCTAGGCGCTTCAGTCTGGAACCGCGCAACCACTACGGTCGCAGGTTCGAATCCTGCCTCGGTCATGGATGTGTGTGATGTCCTTAGGTTAGTTAGGTTTAAGTAGGTCTAAGTTCTAGGGGACTGATGACCTCAGATGTTAAGTCCCATAGTGCTCAGAGCCATTTGAACCATTTGAATGTTTTTTCCTTCCGGTGCCGGTTCTCCCTGTAGGAACTTAGCTGCTTTATCAATGTCTCAACGACGATTCGATCCTTTTGCTTGTTAACGAGCTTTTCTATGGACTGAATTATCTCAGGTACCAAAGTCTAGTTTAACATAGTCAGATTCATGGCTGGTAACACTTCCATGGGTTCCTCTGGCCAATCCAGTCGAGACTGTGAAATGCATGGCTTGTTTATCCCCAAAATTGTGGCAGGTAGATGGAAAGTAGATCCCACTATTTCACACAGCGTCCCGTTTATCAATCTAGCTCTAACGTTTTTTGCTGTTGCGAAATTTCCTTTTCAATAACCGGTTATAGGCTAGCTGCCCATCTTCAGATCATATATTGCAGTTACAGGCTAACCTGTCAGAACTACAGGCAACGAGTAGTTCTTTACTGACAGGTTACTCTGTATCTGCAATATATGATCTGAAGATGAGTAGCTAGCCTGAAACCGGTTACTGAAAATAAAAAAAAATAGCGATGGAAGACTGAAATGCCATATTTTTATTCAAAGAACGATCGCGGATATCCCAGTAAGACAATCTTGTCTAGTTTTGATAGTCTCTGCAATGGTACTCTCGTTCGACACAAATCCGCTCTCTGTGCACACTGTATGCAATTCCACGCATACTGGTGCATGTCTCTCTTCCTGTTCTTCCACTAATGCCTCTCCACTACTCTCCTGTTGGCAGACATACATCTGCCATGAGCTGCTAACATGTAATCATGCGTCTCTTGTAGCACGCTATTCCCCAGTTTCACTGGTACTACTACCCCTGATCCCAACTTGGCTTCTCTGCACAGCATACTCGTACGTAACTGTAGTTTTTAGTTACACTGCTTAGACTTCTTGTGGTGTGCGTACTGTAAGACCTTCGGTACACACACCATCAGATTATTTGACTTGTCGCTCTAACGAAGTAGGCGAGTGACAGCAATATGTCTCTTGATCTTATCGTGGCATGTTTATCAGACTACAGAAATGCCACTTGCACGCTTAGAGTAGCAGATTGACGGTGACCAACTTTAAACAGAACTTGATTAATTTTCACACACATTTATTAAAATAGTAACAAGCATAAACATTATGTAAGTTGATTCTGGATGCTATTTACAATTGACAATCTGAAGCTCCTTTGGTCTTGGCACATTAATCTTATTCTCACATATCTCTGATACTTGACAAAGTGTCTATACATTTCTCTTCATAGCTATGTACAGGAATATGATAATCTTATTAGGTGCAGACTGCAACTTGACTATAGACTGGTACAGACAAATGCAGACTGGTACAGACTAATGCAGACTGACTAATCGGAGGTCTGTACACTCATTATAATACCTCGCGCGTTCAGGTATCACTGCGCGAGTGTGACCTGTGAGGAAAAAAGGTTCTATGTTAGCAGCAATCTCATTGGCTGCGTTACATATTAATACCCGCATCGGCGGAAGCAGAATTTGGTCCGTCTCTAAGGCAGCGCCATCTCGTAGTGCGGAGATGGACGAGCGCTGCGCTTACGCTGTTGTGCTTAGTGGGGCGCGCTCTAGTGGGAAAGTTGTGTATGCGCTGACTACGCGGAACTATGTACACAACACTTCTCATGTCTTTTGCACTGCCTGTCACTCCTTAAGCTCTGATAAGTACCTGCTTGCAACACTCCTGCTGTCCAACTTAGGCTATCTGCGTTCCCATTTTTCTTTCCAGGTTTATGTACAACCTCCAAATCAAACGCACCCAATCATACCAACCATCATGTTAACCAACTAAACAGGACCTTTAACCTCGTAACCATTGCAACACTGCATGATCCGTTATCACTCAAAACTTTTCTTCATAGAGATAACACTTGAAGTAGATGATCCGACAGATAAGGCTCAACACTTCTTTTTCCATCGTGGAGTAATTCCTCTCTGCCCAGATCATTTACCTTGATGAATGAGCTACTAGGTGCTCTACACCATCTATTTTGTGAGACAATATACAACCAAGTGCATGGCTGGAAACATCGCACGACAGACTGAATTCCTTGCTGGAATATGGAAACACTAAGATTGGACTTGATGTCAAAGCTTCTTTCAGGTTTCAAAAAGCTCGTTGACAGTCCTCTGACCAAACAAATTTTGAACTTTTCTGCAGTAATTGCATCAGTGGTATGGCAACATCCGTAATTTCTTTTACAAATCTTCGGTAATAATTTGCGACTCCACGGAATGATTGTAGTTTCCTCACTGACTCAGGCACAGAAACTTCACGTATAGCTTTAGTCTATCTCAGTGTCTGTCTTAACCCCATCCTTACTAATTGTGTGACAAAGCTAAGCCACCTATTCCAAAACAAAATTACACTTTCCTGAACTGAGCACCGAATTTGTTGCCCACAACCTCAGGAATACTTCCCTAAAGCGTTGTATATGCTGTTCTATATTACTCGCATAGACGATTATCTCATCAGAGGGGGCTGGGTTGTTTTGGGGAAGGAGACCAGACAGCGAGGTCATCGGTCTCATCGGATTAGGGAAGGACGGGGAAGGAAGTCGGCCGTGCCCTTTGAAAGGAACCATCCCGGCATTTGCCTGGAGGGATTTAGGGAAATGACGGAAAACCTAAATCGGGATGGCCGTATGCGGGATTGAGCCGTCGTCCTCCCGAATGCGAGTCCAGTGTTTAACCACTGCGCCACCTCGCTCGGTATATCTCATCAGAATAGACCAAGTATTGACATGGTCTCACTCTTATGAGAACTCCATCTAAGAATCTGTGAAGTATCGCAGATGTGTTCTTTAATCGAAATACATCCTCCGACACTGATAATGATACCACAGTAAACAAAATGCTGTTTTTGGTCGACTTTTCAGAGCGACTTCTAGCTGGTGGTAGCCACTCCTTAAGTTCACCACTAAAAAATACTTGCACTGACCCTAATAGTCTATGGTTTCCATAATGTTCGGCAAAGGTAGGCATCTGTTATACTCTTAGCACTCAGAAATTCTTAATGACAACAAAACCTATACCTCGGTGATCCATTCACTGACATCCCCCCATGTACTATTACTCTCCTCTTCTACAGCTGCTGATCGATAAATTCTTACAGAAGCGGCTGCAGGTACCTTGGGACTCTGTATGGTTTGTGGTAAACGGATAATTCATTTCCTGTTGGTATCCGGTGTTGTGTAATACACGTAACTGGTAATTTCCCTTTTCACAAAAAAAAAACAAATCCCTAAATTCGAAAAGTATACTTTTCATCAGTTCCCTGTCACTTCCCTTTCGATGCTTTACCTTCTCTTGTAATGCAGTTTCATTGGCGTTTGGCATTTTCCGTGGCCGACACCCATTGTTCCCAAATCTTCGTCCAGAATATCCACGTTTACGATCTGCAATCCCTTCGATAAACGAAAATTCTCGGCGCATAAGTTATCCACAAATACAGGTACCATTTTTTCACCATTCATCACTTGTACACATGCAAAACTTTTTTTCGCTAAGCTACTTGCCTTAGTCAACAGTTCATTTACTTCCAGTGTATTCACCACACACAAAATTCCTACCGGTAAGCTAGACTCAACGTTAACCCAACTTTTCTACCATTAAATGTTCCACGTCAGACGATCCTTCTGCCAAATTGTTAAGATCTTCCACAAATGCTTGGACATTTTCATTGATTTCCTGTAGAAAGGAGCAACTAAACTTGCAGCTGACCAGTGTATATCGTGCCGCGGTACCTGCAGCTTTATTACGCCTCGTAATTCCTTATCAAATGCTCTCAACTGCGGTAACTCTTCTGATAATATACGAACGAATATAATGATTTCGGAGACAATGTGAACAGCCCTCTTAGATTGTTTGCAGATGATGCTGTCTTTTATCGTCTTATAAAGTCATCAGATGAGCAAAACAAATTGCAAAAATATTTAGACAAGAATCTGTATGGTGAGAAAAGTGGGAATTGACTCTAAATAATGAAAAGTATGAAGTCATCCACATGAGAACTAAAATGAATCCGTTATACTTCGGTTACAGGATAAAACACACACTAATCTAAAGGCTATAAATTCAATTAAACACTTATGGATTGCAATCACGAATAATTTAAACTGGAGCGGTCACATAGGCAGAACACTTAGTTAATCCAACAGATCTACTAAAGAGACTGCTTACACTATGCTTGTCCGCCCTCTTCTGCAGTACTGCTTTGGGGTGTGCGATCTCCATCAGATACGATTGACGGAGGACATAGAGAAAGTTCAAAGAAGGCAACTCGTTTTGTACTACCGCGAAATAGGGGAGATGGTGCCACGAATATGATTCGGGTGGCAATCATTAAAGCAAAGGCGATTTCGTTGCAGCAGGATCTTCTCATGAAATTACGATCACCAACTTTGTCCTTAGAGTGTGAAAATATTTTGTTGGTGGCCACCTGCATAGGGAAAAACGACATTGGTAATAAAATAAATCAGAGCCCACACGGTATGATTTAAGCGTTCGTTTTTCCCGCATGCTGTTCAAGAATGGTATGGTAGAGAAATAGCTTGAAGTTGGTTCGATGAACCCTCTGCAAGGCACTTCATTGTGAACTGCAGAGTAATCATGTACATGCAGATGTATAGGAATTGCATGTACTTCTGATACATAGCATCTCTGACTCTGCAGAAGAGTTGTCCTCCCCGATACTCATTTTGAAACATCAATATTCAAAATATGCACAAATTAAAAAAATATATTTACTTAATTCCTGTGTCAAATCATTAGCCATTTCGACGCTCGGCATTGCCTAGCCATATGCCTGTAACGTTTACATGTGGTACATAACATTGATGCTGATTCTGTATATGGTGCTGACAAGTTACACTACGTACATTCAACAGGTACTAGTCAGTCACGACTCCGGTTACCTATGAAGTACGACAAATCTACTGACTCTACTTGTAACAAAATTCACCTTACTAAATTCATGCCAGTGAAGCTTCTTTTCCATCACTAAAACTCGCAACAATCTAACCAGGGGGTGTCAGTATATTGTGAGAGGTGGCATGAGCCCCCTCTCATATTTCCATGTTACTCTGAGTAATTCGATTTTCCTCTCTAATTGCATGCGGTGAAAAGTTGCTATTCCTTCACACGCAGACTTCCCACGCAGCGTCTCTCGTCACCCGGGTGGTCCGGTGACAGGCGGGCTCTCCTGATCTTGTGATGTGTGTGAGGAAGTCCAGTGGATGCTTTCCAGACGCCAACATTGTCGTAAGATCGGTGGCGACAGGGGCCTGACGGAGCGGCTGGGCTGGAGATTCCGTTACTTCGCAGAAAGTTAGTGAAAACACTTCCTGGCGGGCTACAGGGAGGCGAGGGAATGACTAGTGTTCCCAGGCAGTCTTGGCGGGCAAATTCCCGCGTTTTCTGCAAAATCGTAACTGTGATTGGCTTGCTCAGGGCATAGCTCCATGACGTAGCAAAATCGGCGCAGAAATTGGCGCCAAGAATCTCCATTGGTGGAATGGTAGTTCTTCGGCAATAGAGTGGAATTTTCCTCCGGTTTTCGAGTTGCTGTTTGGAACGTTTAACCACGGCCACTGTCGTGAGGGCAGGAATGTTCTGTGTTCGGTTTGTACGGTTGTTCTTGAGGGAGTCGGCTCTCGCCTTTCGGTCGGACTAGGTTACAAGACTGAGCTCTCGCTGCTCTGGACAGCCTGCCTCCCGTTGGCTGTCTAATATACTTTTATTTAATTGTAACTGTTTGACGAAGTTGCTGAAGTTTCGACTTCAACGTAACTTTCCGAGTACAGTTGGCAATTGAGCGTTCTGCGTACAAGCGGCCTATGTTGTCTGTCTTGAGCAGTTTTGGCTAAAGTTGGCTGTATCGGAGTTACTGCGTGACTTCGCTTGTTAAAATCGATCACTGTACCGTCAGTGATTGTGTGGCGAGCCTTCTTCGTCTCCCTCAGAGGCGCATTTGTATTGCTAGGAGCCTTTAGCCTGGAACAACCAGGCCAGGATAATTTGTTTCGGGCTGTACTCGCGGCATATTCATCACCACGACGGGACGTCGAAGCAACCATCCATCGCCTCCGGTACGCCAGATCGTGTTCTTGCAGTTAAGAAGAAAGCTTGGTAATGTATGTCCGCAGCACCGACAGATTAGGGATTTTCCTAGGTGTTAACCAGAGCTCAGCAGAGCGCGCCTGTTCGTCTCTTTCTAACTTTGTTCTGTCTTGGGTGTTCATTGTCTGAGTTCTCACTAATGTAGCAGCAATTAATGTTGGGTTGGCTGTGTGTTTCTCTTAAGATTTGGCTCTCTTAAGATTTGGCTCTTAAGAATTGGCTCCACATACCACTTCGTCATAAATGTCACAATCTAGTTTAGGGAGAACTTCACCTTCACAGCATTTATTTGAGTATCCAATTTGAGCCAATTTGATGTATTGTAAATGTTTCATGTGTTTTGTTTATTATTTTGAGTTTAGTCTTAATAAATCATATTGTTATTTTGGACAGAACTTTCATTCTGTTAATCGGTAGAGCAACCCTTTCATTTCTCACTACGTTAATGAAACTTTCCTTTATTTAACTTATTTATCAAATTAAATTATTGCAGGTGCCAAACTCTTTTCTGCTCCACTTGCAGGGTCGATTACAGTCAGTTCGCGTTTCTTTTTAATCCATGTGCAACAGCAAAAGTCGGAGTTAGAATAGGGAGGGCTTAGAGTATCATTTACATATGAAGATTCTAGAAGAATTTAGTGTTAAATACACTGCTAGCCCCGGCACCTCGCAATTGACACCAGTGAAACAGGACTTGTTTTGTGCTTTTCAAATTATTTTGTTATGGCCCCCCGCTGTGATTCATTACAAGAGCAGCAGTGTAGTTGAGACATCCAGTTACCTCCTGGGTGTGTGTGCGGGAGGTGCTCCACAATGGTGACAGAGCGCGGCGTGGGCGAGCGCTGGTGCAGCCCCACTGCTTCTGTCTGCGACGTCCTCCGCAGTCGGCAGCTGAGGTAGTGGCAGCCAAGTCACGGCTGATACGTACAGCGCTGCAGCGGCCGTGACCCACAGTAGCAGCGCTATGACTGTCTCGTGTCTCCGGACAGCCTCTCCCGATGCGCGGTCGAACTGTGGACCCTGTACAGCAATGCGGATGGCTGTCCAAGTTTCACAGCTACAACTTATAGTGCTGCGATACTAAAACAAGATTATTTCAGTACAGAAGAGGCTAGATATTTATACGCTCACTGGCGACGCTTGCTTCGGCTTACTTGCCTTGTGGCATTTACACTAAACACTTCCGCGGTTGCTGGTGTGGGAAAGCTGCCGCCTTCTTCCGCTTAGGTGCTGATATATCAGTTGATTCCACGTCTCACCTGACCGGCTCGCCCCGCACATATCGACAGCCGTGTTGTGTTTCAAAAGGGCTTAATATCCGCGCTCGCCTTCATTTCGCTCTGCTGGTCTAGCGGTTCTAGGCGCTCAGTCCGGAACCGCGCGGCTGCTACGGTCGCAGGTTCGAATCCTACCTCGGGCATAGATGTGTGTGATGTCCTTAGGTTAGTTAGGTTTAAGTAGTTCTAAGTTCTAGGGGACTGATGACCACAGATGTTTAGTCCCATAGTGCTCAGAGCCATTTGAACCATTTGGCTCTGCTGTAATCCACTTCCTACTTCTGTGTTTCTGGCCGAATACAGTCGATGCGCTTTACCTTCCTTGCTCTCAACAGTAACGACTTCGTCTCCTGTAGGGGAAAAACATATGGAATGGCAGAATTGTAGCCTTCGTCATACTTTCAATTTGCATCAGCACCAGAGGAGATACATTTCTCTTGTGAATACTATTTGATTACTATGTGATATCGAAAACTGTGCCTACCGATTCCCCCAGGAGGATCACCAATCTTTGGTGAATTCGTGCTTGGCTACCACAGGGACCCAGCCTTTGCAGCATCTTTTCCCATACGTGCTTAATGTCTATCCTCCTGCTATTATTTTCCCCTCCCTTGGTGAACATATCTGGAGTATTTTTTGGGAATATGTTCTGAATTTTCAGTAACCTGACATCAGAATAATCCCCCCACTGTTTCTTTCTTTCTTTCTTTCTTCCCTTCCTTCCTTCTTTCTTCGTTCCCAATCTCCTATTCTTCCTCCGCTTCGTCGTTTGAGGTTCCTCTTTGTTTCTTCTTCCTTCCTGTGTGCTCTTGAGGGCCGGCCCACGCGTCTGCGGCGTAACAGGTGACTGGGTAATGCATAACCCCAGACAGGTAGGGTTCGCACATACCCCTGTTACAGGCCAGGTCCAGGCAGGGGTGATTGCCTGAGCTGTTACCTTCCGAAAGTGCCAATTGGTCCCTCTGTCAGGCTTTCGGGACGTGTGACCTGAGGTGTGAATAAGCACCTAAGATGGGTGAGCACTCATCTCAGGGGCTCCCAGTTGGAGGAGCGCGTCATCAGAGACGCTGGTAATCATGGGGGATCTTATCGCAATGAGTCAATCACCATCTGATTCTACAGAACGAGGCTAAAGATTCAAAGACTCTCCCATCTTCACCACGGTTCCTTGAGGTATCACGGACTAAAGAAGGTCACTCCTCTGCTACAGTTAATCAGTTTATAATTAAGAAAGCTGCTGATGTAGTTGCCGGCCCTGTGAAATCCTACTCTCGTTTACGTAATGGCTCTTTGGTATTGGAGACGAATTTTGATTCTCAAGCCCAACAACAGCTTGCATCTTCTCTCATCCTCAGTTATTATATTTGTGTTGAGGCCCACTGAACGCTGAATTCTTCGCATAGTGTTATTTACACTAAACTGGTCGATGACCTGCTTGTGGGAGAAATCCAAACTCACGTCTCTGACCAGGAAAAAAGTTATACAACTGGCAGGCTGGAAAGGACTCCTGAAAAGACTTTTTACATGTCTCCAGCCAACAAACATCTGAGTCTTCCTCTGACAACCATAAAGGCTCTCAGAGATCAAACAGAGGCAAATGATCTTCTTCATCGGCTCGGTGATTCTCTTCACTGGTGTCGCCACGTGATACCCTCACCCAGCCGGCCCTCATTTCACAGATGCGCACCGCCAACCGTTTTTATTCCTGGAATCCGTAGGCCTACCCACTGAGTATATCGATGCCTCTTTAGATCTCATGGAACAGGATCCTCTAGCCTCTGCAACCCTGTGGCAGTGAGTCTTCGAAGGCTGGCACAAAGCTGCCGCCACTGTGACAACGCATCATTTTTTCCCTTCTCCCTTTTCCCGTCATGACTCTCCTCCAATGAAACGCTCGTGGCATTAGATTCCGCAAGAAGGAATTACAACTGCTCTTGGAATCACAGTGTCCACTTGTTTTCTATCTCCAGGGAATAAAACTACGTCTTTGCGAAAACTGACCTCTCGCAAAAAATGGCTCTGAGCACTATGGGACTTAATTTCTGAGGTCATCAGTCCCCTAGAACTTAGAACTACTTAAACCTAACTAACCTAAGGACATCACACACATCCATGCCCGAGGCAGGATTCGAACCTGCGACCGTAGTGGTCGCGCGGTTCCAGGCTGTAGCGCCTAGAACCGCTCGGCCACCCCGGGCTGCTGACCTCTCGCATTTCTTTCCGATCCACTTTGACTTTCCCCCAGAAGATTGCATTCCATCTCATGGGGGAGTCATGTTGCTCATCCAGGATGACGTACATGGTCAAACCATCTGACTGAACACCCAGCTACAAGCTGCTGCAGACCGCCAAGTGAAGACCGTCAGGTTGCACCGTAGTTTAGATTCCGCATTAACCGTGGCACTCTTTCTCTACCCACTGGGGCAGAGGTGGTATTGGCTGGCCATGACATAGGTGAAAGTCGCCGCAGACGGAAACTCTATCACCAGCAAGCTTCCTTACATTTTAAGTTTAATTATTTATTTTATTTCACCTTGAGACGTTCAAAATTCTGTTGCTGTACTGGGACACGAATTGGGATCTTCTCTTTCGTGTTATTTGACCCTCTCAGAACGATACAGTTCGATCATTTCCTTGTTTTCCCCTAGCTGAAAACTCCCTAACCTCTACATGAAAGGCACGTTTGAATCATGGTCTAGCACAAAAATATTCATAACTTCATTTCAGTCCCTAGCCTTGCACACCAAACTACAAATGAACAATAATTTTTATTTTTAATGTCTCTTCGTGTGCTATCAACAATAACGATAGGACCTGCTATACCTAGTCAAACATGCTCACATGCCTCTAGTGGTGAACGATTAGGTATTAGTAAGTAAACCTGATAGCGAACATTTGATTTTACTCAGTTAATAATCCGATAAGTGTTGGATTTGAATCTCCATCACATGGCATTTAAGTTTTAGAGACTTGCACACTTGGTTACTTGCAACAATATTAAACATTAAAAGAGATGCCTAGCCCATTAAAAGGGATTGGGAATGGCAGGGCTACCCTTTCACCACATAACGTGGATTTTGCTCGCAACTGCCCTATCAGTGTGACTTTCCCTTATCTAGAACGGAGGACTGGCGTTGAATTTCATACAGATCAGCTCGTACAAGAGTCGTCGACGCTTTAGAAAGGATTAGGGCCTGGCGCAAGGATCGTCCACCTGACTGCATAAAAAAATATTCGCCACGATCAAACAAAAACTACTCACTGGATTTACAATCAACTTTATCATCTTAAGAGGAGCATTTTCAGTAGGGGGCCTTGATATCTCTATAAATGGGGTTAACACTTTTCATTGAAAGTCGGATTAAAAGCACCACAGTTTATTATAAAACGAAATTACACTTGTACAAACGAAGTATAATTATTGAATATACATATCTTGTTAACTGTGGACGTTAATACAAGACTGGGGGACGTAGGGGGTATGGCCTAAATTCAGCAGTCACCCACAATACTAGCGTAGGAAAGGTGGCAGCTGACCATTCAGAAAAGAATTTACTCTAATAATTAGTGAAAGGTAAGAGACGGGATGCAGTAGCTAATATGTAAATATATTGAAAAGGGAAACTATGAACTACTTGTGGATGCACGTTATTAAAGCGGCCTCCCGTTCGTAAACTAATAAAATTCATAAAACTTATTCTGCAACACCTTGATTTACGAATATGAATAACAAGAGAAGCGGGACATGCTACTTCTAGTTCAATTTAGATATCGTGAACAGAAGTACTCGCCACGGGCTCACACGTGGGCGACGAAGAAGGGAATACCTAACACACAAAGGTCGTTATGAAATGTTCGCTAATATCACGGAGTATTGGACAAGGAAAGACAATCGCTGAAGGCAAAGTAGTTACGAGGGTGGTTGAATCATACCGAACGTGACGACTGAGAGTCCCACGTACATTTTGCATACTGCAACCGACCAGGCTCTGACGCGAAGTCCAAAAACGAAACAGCAAATTGAGGAATAAATAAAAGCAATGAGGCGCCAATCCTCGCCGAAATTAAAGATCACCTAACACTTTAATATGTATTCGCGACTCAGTCCACTTCTGAACCTACCAAGAGCAAGCATGCTTACCAGCTTGCAACCGTCTTATTCTGGATCTCGCCACCGACTCCTCGCGACTGATGACCGCCTACCGGCCGTCGCTCCAGCAGAGCCGGGCGTTGTGGGGGTGGGAATTGGCACATTTTTCGCCAGCAAATCAGTGGGTGCGGATCTGTCGTCGAATTAGCTGCCGTACAAGCAGACATTCCTGACTTGGCGGAATGACTCGTGATTGGATAGAATTTAGTCAGGGAGGCCTCTTTACAGAGCCAAACGTGCAGGAGAAACTGAGTTTTAGGTTGGTACTACTACTTAGAAGAATAAGAAGAAGAACTACTTTGGCTTCTCCAAGTCCTTCAAACTACCGGCCCATGCTTCCAAGCTAAAAGGTCAGCGTGGGAAAAGGAAAGTCAACATGGGTAGCCGATGGCGGCTGCTGAATATAGAAATAAAGTAAAAGTACCTTGCTTCAATCCTCTCTCCAGTATCATCATGCTGTCACACTGAAAAAATCATCAGAATAGCAGGCATGCTGTTGCCGTATTAGTAATGATAATAATATGACTACAATATCGTAAATCGTAAATAAGTGAAAGAAGTGCAAGGTAGATGCACGTCTTTCATCACCCTGACCTCTGAGAGAAGATTTTCGCAGGGACTCAAAATTTTGAAGAATTATGTATGCCGAGAAAATCTAACAGCTCATCCATCTTATGGGGCAATGGGGGCTCACGGACTCAGCGATGTGGGGCCTTATTTGCATTTAGTTATTTTGGGTTGTTTCCCCTTTTTTTATATGCAAAACACAATAAAAGACGTTAAAAACAAGAAAATACAAATCATACAAAAATAAAATATAAATACTATCTCAGATGGGCAGCGCACCAATTACAAAAGTTACGTGAGCATGAAAACTTCCTGAAAATGACTTGCAACAAATAATCATTGAACAAACATTGTCGCACCTGGATATCATAAGCTATGACCATGAGAAAAGCATGAAACAAACGATGCAAAGTGCTGTAACAATTCAGACTTTCTAATAGCTAAAAACATCCTTGTATTATGAGTGTAACTAGAACCATTAGGAAGAGAAACAATTAAGGAATAGCTTTACAGCATAATCATCATAATCAAGTAACTTGTGATCAAGTGATGTACTTAGTGTGAGCCACTGTCGAGTGTACACAAATGAAACCAAAATGCTACCATAACTCTGTGCCTACATTAATCAGTTTGTTGGTTATTAACAGAAGCAAAGCATATAGTCAGTTCACATATAGAAACGAAACATGATACAGCGTCATCCATGGTTCATTTACAAAAACTCACAAGTAAACATGGACAGCTTATCATCACGCAGAAGGTGAGAGGAAAGGAGTTGGTGCACTCTAAACTGAATGGGAATATCACAGGGTATATTTCCAACTTGGGAATGGAATCATTAGGGGGGAAACAAAAAGATTAGCTTAACTGAGGGTACAAGACATGGATATACACACACGGCACGTACAGTGACATGAATAGTATGACAGAGACAAAAGCCGGCCGCTGTGATCGAGCGGTTCTAGGCGCTTCAGTCCGGAACCACGCTGCTGCTACGTTCGCAAGTTCGAATCCTGCCTCGGGCATGGGTGTGTGTGATGTCCTTAGGTAAGTTAGGTTTAAGTATTTCTAAGTCTAGGGGACTGATGACCTCAGATGTTAAGTCCCATTGTGCTTAGAGCCATTTGAACCATTTTTTTACAGAGACAAAGATACAAAATGATAAACCTTTCTTGATATCGGAGGCACACGTAAAAAGAAAGAGATGACACTTGTCACACAAATGATCACTCGGTATGGCACTGCACTGATTACGACGGATCACAGACAACTGAAGCGAAGATCTGGCGATGATGGACGTATTGGCACAAACGGAGATTCCGGAAAGTTCGGTTTCCCTGTTGCGTTGCCGCAGGTGCGCAGACGTCTAGCAGTCCAACCTCGACACTGCCTTTGGCACATAGTCTTATTCATCCTCCAAATCATCATCCAAATAACATAAACATTTAACATTAACTTATTTATAATTGGATTTGGAATTACCTTACTAACTATAATCCAATGATGACGAGATGTAGTACGAGAAGGAACCTACCAAGGACTACATACGGGATTTGTATCAATTGGGTTACGATGAGAGATAATTTTATTCAAAAAGTATTGATATAATCAATCAACCTTAAATAGAATAAGAAGCGAAATATTGCAGTCAGTTTCGACCTCGAAGGTTGGTAAATAAAATACCCTTTTTCTTATTAATTGAAGCCAAAAAGAGGCGTATTACTGTTAATAATATAATTGAACTATAAAGTTCCAATTAAGGAAATGTAAAGTCAATATAAAAGCTGCTAACTTTTTATATTAGCGGTTAAATTCCGTTAACATTTCTAAAATTTATATAGTTTAAATAAAACATTACATTTTCACTGTAAAAATAATATATGTATATTTATAAATTTTATAAATGTTTATGTTATTTGGATGAATTAATCATACCAACCATATATTTACACACCTTGTTCCTCAAGGAACACCGCCTGCATTAATATCATTTATAGTATTAATTGAAACAATTAGAAATGTCATTTGACCAGGTACATTAGCAGTACGACTAGCAGCAAATATAATTGCAGGACACTTACTATTAAGCCGCTTTCATAGTCTGTTGCACTGTTCATGATCTGCCTTTACCAGTAACATACACTGCGTCCATGTGAGTAACTTTCTGGACCTGCCTTTACATTGGAGTGTTACCATCATGGCTTAAACACCAGTTAAAAGTGTTGCCACAGTGTTCCCTGCACACAGTTCACCTCCAAACCAGCCAAGCAACTAAACTTGCGAATCCTCATTGATGAGAAAGTTCTCGAACGTTCGAAAGTTAGTTGCTTCCGTTACCACAGACACTAGAGACTTGTAAAAAGGTTCATAAAGTTCAGTCTACAAGTTCAGATTCATATTTAAGACTAGCAACAGTTACGTGAAAGTCTGTAGTCGCTAGCAAACAGGAAGTCATTGCTGACGCAGCAGGAACAAAAGACAGTTACAATGTTCCTCCTCTACAGAATGTTAGTTCATTAATGTTTGGCACTCGCCCATGTATAAGGCACACAACTCATCACTGCAAAAGCGTCCCCAGGTGCGTAACACGATCTGAGTAGAGTTCATAATTTTTACATGACCAGGATACACAACTCATCGTTGATCAACTTCCATGTGATTCAAACAGGTTAGAGAAAGTTCAAAAATGACGGGCGATTCTGTTTGAAAAGTGTCATCTTCCCCTAGAATGTAAAGTTCGTTGGAAACCAGCTGACAGTATCATACAGTGCCGTCGAGATACAGCGTCTTGCCGCAGCGCCAGTACTGGTAGCCATATCGGGGTTGACGACCTCCCAGGGATCCCTGGCGCGTGTTGTGCCTCGGAAGGGGCGTAGGGGGCGGCCGCATACCCAGCGGTCTGTGGGTACGCCCCACCTAAAGTGGTCTGCTAGCTGCTTCTGGTGGCTCGTAAGCAGGGAGGCAGGCAGGCAAGGGGCGGTCACGTGCCGTCCATTGTAGCTGCATCCCCCGAGGCCGCCGTGGTGGGGGCTGAGCCGACGAGGCAAGAGAGCGGCTGCCATCCTCCCCGCCTCGAAATAACCCTCGGCCGGTCCAACAAGGTACGGGCTAGTGCTGCAGGCCAACCACCGTCCCTTCCGACCCGCAGTGCTTCACCATGAACATGTAACAGTGTGCTAGACACAATCAGTAATTGATAATAAAGTGTGGCTTCCAGTGCCATCGCACTGACAGTAAAGAAAAATACGACTCCAACGACACAAACGAAAGATATCACTAAAACTAACATAATTACAATGAGCACAGAAAAAACAGACTAGGAGCATGGGATACTCTAGCCTTACATTTGCCCAGCTTGCTTGTGTAATTTACAATGAAGTGGGTTCCAATGCCATCACAATGACAGTAGACAAAAATACGACTCCTATGACACGAACGAAACATATCACTAAAACTAACATAATTACAATGACCACAGAAAAAGCAGACTAGGAGTAGGGAATACTCTAGTCTTACATTTGCCCAACTCACTTGTGTAATTTACAATGAATATGGACCTTACAAAGTAACCCTCACAATAAATTATGCACAAAGGAAAATTCTCTACGATACCAATAGGACGTCTCATCCTTGCGTCTGTCACATGACAGAGGGTCTTAACACCTACATCCAGCCAAAATTCCATTCGATAATACTAAACATTATTCAAAGAAAGTCATTATTTAGCACAACTGAGGACAATTGGAACAGGGTTGAGAGAAAAGATCACATGGAACCAGGAGAGGGTTTCTGTTAGAGGATCACTATTTACGAAAACTTATCCACCACTAGGTTTCCTAGCCGGCCGCGGTGGCCGTGCGGTTATAGGCGCTACAGTCCGGGACCGTGGGGCCGCTACGGTCGCAGGTTCGAATCCTGCCTCGGGCATGGATGTGTGTGATGTCCTTAGGTTAGTTAGGTTTAAGTAGTTCTAAGTTCTAGGGGACTGATGACCATAGATGTTAAGTTCCATAGTGCTTAGAGCCATTGATAGTTATGGATCCACCAAGCCCTTAAAGTGTTCAGCCTTACGCAAACTTTCACATCTTTCACTTAAAGTTTTTAGCGCTTCTGAAACATACAAAACAATCATAATAACAAGCACAAGGAAATGATTACACTGATTTCCGCTTAATAATTAAACTAAAGGTACTGACGAGATAACACTTGGAATGGTTCTTTATTTACGTGACCATTGCGGCACTCCAACCCCAGTTCTCGATAGCAGTAATATCGTACTACTTTTCTGCGAAGTAACAGACATATTTTTATGACAATATTCACATTTGGTTTTATTAATTAATAATATTGATTATTTATTTATATTATTATATTTATATATTATTTTATTTGGCATCGATATATTACAGTGATATGGTTGTTGTGTGTATTCATTTCTGTGAGACTGTCATAATCTTTGACTTACTTGTAACCGTTTTGGCGCGAATGCACACAGAGCAGTCTTTTTTTCACTTTGCAGAAGTTAAGTTGTTATTCCGCTTTGTAAAAGAACAGTCAAGTCTTGTGTTTGGTTAAAGTGGAAATTAAGTATATGAAGATTGCTACAAAACTGTTTTCTTGATGAAGTGACAATTAAGAAGAAGTATATGTGAATTTACAAGAAGTTTAATAAAAATGTGGATCGTGAACACCAAGTCAAAAATTATTTCTACCATACCATTGTTCTGATCTGGGATTGTTTGATCATTAAGAACTTCCTGAAAAACGCATTTGTTACGTCTTCAAATATTACTAAAATACAGATCTGGACCTTCTAGCAGTCAAAATGGAATCACCCTACAATCAACAAGATGAGCGATAACAACTTCGACGAAATCTACGTGGGAGTCCATTCAAGATAAGGGCCAAAATTAATGACTTTTTTACAGTGACTTCATTAATTCCATTCTGACGATACCATCCATAGTCAATAACTTTGTTGTTGCCCGATAAAGCGAACATATGCTGCATGAGCAACATTATTAATCTGATTTCTAACCCACTTTGCAAGTGGTTGTATTGTTAGAGACTGTAGTGACGCTCTTTGTTCTACGCACCGGTGTGCATACTTACATACTCTCGTTACCCTTCGTTCTCTGGCTTCCTTTCTCCATTCGACAAATGCTGCACTTAATTGTCTTCCTTGAGTCGTCCTCTCGAATGGTTACTAATTAATCAATCTTCTCTCGAAAACAATCTAAAAAACCACAAAATTCCCGGCACAGCACGCCCATACCCGCGTCTGGCCACAAAATCATACAGAGCACAGTGCTCCCAAACCCGCACCTGGCTAATAAATCGTGAGCACAACTCATCCTACAGTTGGCTTCTAATCCCTAACACCTCAAGCTTCCTCCATTTAAGTCATGAGACAACTTTCACCAACTAAAAGGTAATCCCCCGTGAGACGTAACTCAGCGCAACAAATACAATATCGAAATTCCACTGAGAATCAAACACTTGAAAATTTAACCTTCCCGCATAACGTCTAGCCACTAAACGACTCCTTACAACCAGTAAACATAATTATACTATTTCTGAGGGTGCTACTAATCTTCTGTCACTCGCCTGACCTCTCTCCATTTTCTTTAAATATCTTTAAATTAGTCACATGGTGCATTCCGCGGGAACGCTTAATCCTCAATGTCTCAATCTCAACTACATTCGGGTGCAAGATTCTTCGGACCACAATACACATTAAAGAATTTCCTGCACATGTATTGGTGCTTCTTCGATAGCTGGTGGAATTTTACCAGTACTTTCCTCCCCAACGAATAAATTCATTTCTCTAATTGTCCCCTGCTTGTCCCGCAGTATGTCGGGGATCAGGACCTCGAATCTCTGCAACGTTCGGTGGTGCTGCGTCATTTCGCACAGGTTCGTTATGCGTATATCCGCGTCTCTCATCAAGGTGATTACGAGGTGGCCAGTTAATACCGCGTGAATCTCGGTTCCAACGTGGGCCGTTGGGTCTTGACAGCCGCCGCCATGGCCAACTGCCCCCGTTCCTGCCATACGAGCGTGCAGGCGCCGGCTGGTTACGATCCGTCTGCATACTGCCATGCACTTCACTAACCCTCTCGTACCTTAACTCTTGTAGCAGAAGTTGAAAAGACTTGATGTCGTTCAGCCCTCTCCCTGCAATTGCTATGTTCCGTTATAGTCGCTGAGGGAACTTCGTTACGCATATGCGAATCAGTTCAGGCGGGTCATACTGCGCATCTAAGAACTGATTTCGTTGCACTAACTCTTTGAAATAACCCGTCGGATGGTGATGATTAGCTTCGGCGAAAGGCTTAGTCATCAAAATCCTAAGCTTCACTCGATCTTAAGTGCTCTTCGACCAAAACTCGTCGAGGAATGTGTAATATTTCTGTATTAGTCAGCCATCATATCAGGCTCCAAGAAGCTGTTCCCAGAGCAGTGGAGATGCAAGAAGTATATAGATGACGAAATGTGGTGTGAGGTACCTGTGACAGATGTTAGATTCGGTACCATTTCCGTGAGAAAGACCGCCTGCATAATGCTACTGCTCTGTGATTGGCTGCTGTGTTCGGAGCAAGGGCGCCAAAACGTTAAAGTATAGTTATTATTATTAGTTAAACTACTCATTGGAATGACTTCACTTTTTAATATAAATATCTCTCAACAGCTGACTGTCAATCAGTCATCTTAGAATTATTAAAAACAATTCAAATCAAAAACAAAAGACTGACCAAATTGCAGACGAAGCACTTCGGAAGCGTTCGGGTCACGTGTTTTCTGGTATGGCGCGCGAAGTGTTTCGGGCTGTTCGTCACTCTGGATTAGGCAGTCGAGAAGAACAGACATGTTGTCTATCGTAGGATGTGTTTCCAATTTTTAATTAAGTTCTTGTTCGTCACTCTGGATTAGGCAGTCGAGAAGAACAGACATGTTGTCTATCGTAGGATGTGTGTGCCAGTATTCAGTATTAAAAGATTCACTCCGGTAGTCATGAGGCACAGACCCGTGCCACAAATAGTGTAAAGATACATTTTCGTAAACGTTGTGTTTGATCATGTACTTTGCTGTATCAGAAGGTGTTGTGTTAAGATCATGTAGTCTTCTCGTGTGGCTATATTAAAATGCGCGAGTGCATCTCAAAGAAGTGATTCATTATTTCAGAACAGAACCTCGCTAAAAGTCAGTTTCAGCCTCAAGATACAGAACCTACGACCTGCGTGTTGTTTTCTGCGCTGGGGACATCATCTTGAAGACAGCAGGTTAGTGAACTATAACAGAACCTTCGTATTCCGCAAAGTGCAGTGGAAACAACTAGGCGCCTCACGTGTACTGCATGCACAGAACAAATGTGCTCAGTGACACGTCATCTGCAGTAATGCAGAGGAGGTAAAGGAGGATGATTGTTATTAACACCAACGATCAATTCATTCTTCGTTTCTTGCCGTAAATGCTTCCCTAAACTCTCTGTATGACCGAAAATCTCTCATTAAAATCCTCGTTCTTGCCGCAGCTTTGCTACGGAGAAACCCGCAGACGAAGTTCATTTTGAGAGCAGAGCTCCATGAGGAAGGGAACGCATCTTGGAATTGATCGATCCACAAGCGACAGTGAATTTCACCAGATGGGTCAGGAAAGACACTGTATTTTTGCACTGAGAGGAAGTGTCCTCTATTTTCGTCTTCCTCGGCCTCGCTAACCCCATCTTCGTTGTGCGGCCTCTGTGACGTGTTCCCGTCCCGCAGGCGCCACAATCTTCCACTAAGATCTTGCAAATCGTTCTCACTGTCTCGCCTCTCCTCACGTTCATCACAGTTTTGTCTATTGTCGGCTGACATTCTACCCTGGATTGCTTCGCTACGCTCACTCATCTGGTGCAGTTCATGTAACGCTCTTCGGTTTGCTTTGTTTTGATCCTCCTTGAAGCGAAGCAGTGACTGAATTTCTGCGCTGACGTCCGTTCCTACTGGCTACCTCCGGTTGGAGTTCTCACATTTCTTGTGGACAGGTATTCTAAGGTGGCTGAGATCGATTCTAACCGTTCAGTGACCTTACTAACCTCTTGTTCATTGCGCGAGACCTTCTGGCAGACCTCCTGCACTAATGCAGCTTGTCCCTTGCTTACTTCTACTGCCACTTCTCGAATTTTATCGGGATCGACATCCGTCACTCCTCCTGTACTGCCGCCTACATTACTTTCAATGGCAGTTACACGGCTCTCCAGCCGTTGGTTCACGTTAACTTGCCCATCTATACTCTCACCAATGTGGCTACAAATTTCCTCCTTCCACTACTCCACCGCTTCTAAACCTTTCTTTACCTTGTCCATATCCCTTCTCAACTCGGATGTCACTCTTGTGGTCTCTGTTATAAACGAATCAATCTATTCGAGCTTTGAACGCACGGCCTTTTTTTCCTCACTCGCGGTCTCAACTTGTTCTTGCAGTGCATCCTACCCTTCCTTAATGGGTTTCAATCATTCCTGCTGTTCTTTCCTAGCATTTTCGTGTCCTTCCTGAATGGTTTTTAATCGTTCCTCCTGTTCCTTCATAGCATTTTCCTGTCCTTCCTGAATGGTTTTTAATAGTGTGGTGTCACCGCCAGACACCACACTTGCTAGGTGGTAGCCTTTAAATCGGCCGCGGTCCGTTAGTATACGTCGGACCCGCGTGTCGCCACTATCAGTGATTGCAGACCGAGCGCCGCCACACGACAGGTCTAGAGAGACTTCCTAGCACTCGCCCCAGTTGTACAGCCGACTTTGCTAGCGATGGTTCACTGACAAAATACGCTCTCATTTCCCGAGACGATAGTTAGCATAGCCTTCAGCTACGTCATTTGCTACGACCTAGCAAGGCGCCATTACCAGTTACTATTGATGCTGTAAAACATGTACCGTCAAGAGCGATGTTCACCATTTATGGATTAAAGTTAAGTATTCCACAGCTACATCCTTTTTTGCTAGTCTAATTTCCTTGACCTGTTCCAGACCTCACGCCAGCCTGCGTGAGCTAAAACGCGTGCCTTTCGGCTTGCTCTCATAGTGGGTTGGCTCTCTTGCCAATCCACAACAAATAGTTCCCCCTGTTTCTTCTTCATTTGCATTATTAGCGCCGGCAGAGCCGATAGGCCGAAAGCAGGTGTTGCCGGCTGGTCTAAGGAATACCCTGTCCCGGTCCCCACGGGTTCAACGCACTCTGTTACTACCTGCCTTTGTTGAGTGCTGTCTTGTAAGCTGTTTGCCGCTCTGGCCTGCGCTGAAGGAGGTAGTCTGGGCGCATCACACAGCCCGCTTTGGCCGGCCACCGCCTCGAAACCTGCTTGCTTCATTGTGATGGGTAAAGGTACGTTTACTCCCGGCACCCCGGACGTACGCTCAACGTGCCCGTCAGCGGTTGCCAACGAGTCCGCGAAATCCACTAACTTTCGTGTACATCAACGGGTGGTAATACTCATGGTTAACTACCGGGGCCTGCCGTGGCTTACTGACTGAATAACCGCTCGCTCCCACTAATTACAGACGCGTCGAGAAATTCAACCACACTCACCTAATCGAAATTTGCCAACAAAAAATAACCTTCTCTCAAAAATACATAGAAAGACATAAAACAAATGACGGCAACGCTGTACTCAACGCAGTCAAACATGACTGCAAGCAGAAGTGCAAAAAACCAATGCCTGTTCAAAAGAATAATTAAATTAAAATTAATTACGTTAAGATTATCCCTACTTACGCAGTATCAGAAGATTCCCAGCAGTCGGATCCTGGCACAGGGTCGTCATGTAAAGGAGGTGCCTTGCCCATCAAAAGTGATTGGGAATGGCAGGGCCTACCCTTTCACCACATAACGTGGATTTTGCTCACAACTGCTCTTTCAGTGTTACTTTCCCTTATCTACAACGGAGGACTGGGGTTGAATTTCATACAGATCACCACATACAAGAGTCGTCGGCGCATCAGAAAAGATTACGACCTGGCGCAAGGATCGTCTATTTGACTGCATAAAAAAATATCCACCAAGATCAAACAAAAACTATTCATTGGATTTACAATCATTTTATTATCATAAGAGGAGCATTTTCAGTAGCGGACCCTCCAATGGTTCAAATGGCTCTGAGTACTATGGGACTTAACATCTGAGGTCATCAGTCCCCTAGAACTTAGAATTACTTAAACCTAACTAACCTAAGGACATCAGACACATCCATGACCGAGGCAGGATTCGAACCTGCGACCGTAGCGGTCGCGCGGTTCCAGACTGAAGCGCCTAGAGCCGCTCGGCCACACCGGCCGGCCCCTGCAATGGTATCATTTCCTTGATATCTCTGTAAATGGGGTTAACACTTTTCATTGAAAGTCGTATTAAAAGCAAAACAATTTATTATAAATCGAAATTACACTTGTACAAACGAAGTATAATTATTGAGTATACATACCCTGTTACCTACGGACGTTAATACAAATTGGGGGTGTAGGGGATATAGCCTAAATTCAGCAGTCACCCACAATACTAGCGTTCGAAATGGACAAGGAAAGGTGGCAGCTGACCATTCAGAAAAGAATATACTCTAATAATTAGTGAAAAGTAAGAGACGGTATCCAATAGCTAATACGTAAATAAATTAAAAAGGAAAACTATGAACTACTAGTGGATGCACGTTAATAAAGCGACCTCCAGTTCGTAAACTAATAACATTCATAAAACTCATTCTGCAGCACCTTGATTTACGAATATGAATAACAAGAAACGCGGGCCATGCTACTTCTGGTTCAATTTAGATATCGTGTGCAGAACTACTCACCACGTGTTCTCACGTGGGCGACAAAGAAGGAAAAACCTAACAAACAAAGGCCGTTATGAAATGTTCACTAATATCATGGGGTATTGCAGAAGCAAAGGCATTCGCTGAAGGCGAAATAGTTACGAGGGTGGTTGAATTATACCGAACGTGGTGACTGAGAGTCCCACGTATGTCTTGCGTACTGCAACCGACCAGGCTCTGACGCCAAGTCCCAAAAACGAAATTGCAAAATGAGGAAGAAATAAAAGCAATGAGGCGCCAATCCTCGCCGAAATTAAAGATCACCGAACACTTTAATATGTAATCGCGACTCAGTCCACTTCTGAACCTATCAAGAGCACGCATGCTTACCAGCTTGCAGTCGTCTTATTCTGGATCTCGCCACCGACTCCTCACGACTGCTAACCGCCTACCGGCCGTCGCTCCAGCAGAGCCGGGCCTTGTGGGGGTGGGAATTGGCGCATTTTTCGCCGGCCAATCAGGGGGTACGGATCTGTGGACGAACTAGCTGCTGTTCAAGCAGACATTCCTGACTTGGTGGAATGACTCGTGATTGGATAGAATTTAGTCAGGGAGTCGTCAGGGAGGCCTCTTTACAGAGCTCTTTACAGAGCAGGAGAAACTGAGTTTTAGGTTGGTACTACTACTTAGAAGAATAAGAAGAAGGACTACTTTGGCTTTTCCAAGTCGTTCAAACTACCGACCCATGCTTCCAAGCTAAAAGGTCAGCCCGGGAAAAGGAAAGCCAACATGGCTAGCTGATGAAGACTGCTGTATATGGAAATATAATAAAAGTACCTTGCTCCAATCCTCTCTCCCGTTTCGTTATGCTGTCATACTGAAAACATCATCAGAATAGCAGGCATGCTATTGCCGTATTAGTAGTGATAATAATGTGACGACAATATCGTAAATCGTAAATAAGTGAAAGAAGTGAAAGGTAGACGCACATCGTTCGTTGTCTGTCGTACTTAATTAACAGAGAAACAAGCCTTCACTTGATTCTCAGTTCAGTACAAAGTTTTCGCCATTTTCAATTTCAGATTTCTTCTCTTGTAATTATGAATACTCTGATATTTCATATTTAATTATGCCTAATCAGCTGTTATCATCTTTACCGTGCCAGGACCAAACTTTGCTTAGGGATGTCTATATCTACATCTACATCTCCAATTCACAATGAAATGCCAAGCAGAGGGTTCATCAAATCACCTTCAGCATATTTCTCTACCGTTCCACTCTCTCTGTGAGAGTTCTGATATCTCTTATTTTATCATGATGATCATTTCTCCCTCTATGGGTGGGCGCCAACAGAATATTACCGCAAACGAAGCAGAAAGATGTTGTTTGACATTTCACGAGAAGATCCTGCAGCAACAAAAAGTGCCTTTGCTTTAATGATTGCCACAACAATTCAAGTGTCATATCCGTAGCAATACCTCCCCTATTTCGCGATAATACAAAACGAGCTGCCCTTCTTCGAACCGTTTCGAGGATATCCGTCAGTCTAATATGATGTGGATCCTACACCGCTCAGCAACAATCTAGATGAGGGCGGACAAGCGTGTTGTAAGCAATGTCTTCAGTAGACTTGCTATATTTTCTAAGTCTTCAGCCAATAAACCACAGTTTTTGGTTTGCTTGCCCCACAACTTCATCCGTGTGTTCGTTCGAATGGACTTCATACGTGATTGTTATCTCTAAGTAATCAGCTAAATTTACAGCATTTAGCTTTGTGTGCTTTATTGTTTAACCGAAATTTTTAGCGGATTGTTTTATTGGGGTACTCATATGGATGACTTCACACTTTTTATTATTTAGAATCAGTTGCTATTTTCTGCAGGATACATATATCTTTTGTAAATCTTTTGCAATTGATTTTCATTCGGTAAGTGACAGCATCATCTGCAAACAATGTAAGATGGCTGCTCATATGGTCTCGTATGTCGGTTGTATAGATTAGCAACAGACGGCCTATTACACTTCTTTGGGGACTGCCAAATATGACTCCCGTTTTACTCGATGACTTTCCATCACTTACTACGAACTTCACCTTTCTGACAAGAACTCACGAATCCAGCAGCACAGCTGACGTGATACTCCGTAGGCACACAGTTTGATTACATGCCTCCTGAGAAGAACGTTGTCAAATGCTTTTTGGAAATCTAAAAATATTAAAACCATTTGAAGTCCCTTGTCGATATCACTCTCCAAGATGCTACTCCAGGCAGGTGTACAATGAATGTTCACAACAGAAAATAAGGGACGCTAGAAAAGATTTGGCCTTGTCTGACTATCCCCTGAAGCAGATCTTAGGATCTCTTAATGGACTTTAATATATAAATTACTACCTAAATATAAATAAATGATCAGGACAACTAATGCTACTAAATGATAAACGTTGTTCCTGCTTATACAGGGTGAGTCACCTAACGGTACCGCTGGATATATTTCGTAAACCACATCAAATACTGACGAACCGATTCCACAGACCGAACGTGAGGAGAGGGGCTAGCGTAATTGTTTAATACAAGCCATACAAAAATGCACGGAAGTATGTTTTTTAACACAAACCTACGTTTTTTTTAAATGGAACCACGTTTGTTTTGTTATCAGATCTGAACATGTAAACAAATACGTAATCAGTGCCGTTTGTTGCATTGTAAAACGTTAATTACATCCGGAGAGATTGTAACCTAAAGTTGACGCTTGAGTACCACTCTTCCGCTGTTCGTTCGTGTGTATCGGAGAGCACCGAATTACGTAGGGTTCCAAAGGGAACAGTGATGGACCTTAGGTACAGAAGAGACTGGAACAGCACATTACGTCCACATGCTAACACCTTTTTATTGGTTTCACTGACGCACATGTACATTACCATGACGTGGAGGACGCATAAATTGGCCACCCCGTTCTCCTGATCTTACGCCTCTGGACTTCTTCCTGTGGGGTACGTTAAAGGAGAATGTGTACCGTGATGTGCCTACAACCCCAGAGGATATGAAACAACGTATTGTGGCAGCCTGCGGCGACATTACACCAGATTTACTGCGCCGTGTACGACATTCATTACGCCAGAGATTGCAATTGTGTGCAGCAAATGATGGCCACCACATTGAACATCTATTGGCCTGACAAGTCGGGACACATTCTATTCCACTCCGTAATTGAAAACGGAAACCACGTGTGTACGTGTACCTCACCCCTCATGGTAATGTACATGTGCGTAAGTGAAAAAGACCAATAAAAAGGTGTTCCCTTTGGATCCCTACGTAATTCGGTTTTCTCCGATACACACGATCGAACAGCGGTGGAGGCGTACTCAAGCGTCAACTTTAGGTTACAATATCTCCGGATGTAATTAACATTTTACAATGCAACAAACGGCACTGATTACGTATTTGTTTATATGTTCAGATGTGCTAACAAAACTAACGGGGTTCCATTTCAAAAAAACGTTGATTTGTGTTAAAAAAATACTTCCGTGCATTTTTTTATGGTTTGTATTAACCAATTACACTAGCCCCTCTCCCACGTTCGGTCTGTGGAATCGATTCGTCAGTATTTGATGTGGTTTACGAAATATATCCAGCGGTAATGTTAGGTGACTCACCCTGTATATTCATAGTAGATTTAAAAACCCTTTATATTACAAAGTTTACATTTCATAAGTAATATTACTATTCAATTGCCCAACTCTGCCACTTATTATGACTGCGCGATCTAATATCAACAGCGCGAAATGTCTGACATCACCTACATACCATATACTACAATACAATACTTTCAAAGGTGATCTACAGTGGTGTGGAACCTCAGTGGAAATAAACAAACGTGATCACAGCTGTTTAGCTTTTATAGCGCTAATAATCGGAATCAATTTGCGGTAGCACCGTATGTACTGCGTCCGGTGCGTCGAAATGATGGTTCTCGTACTCGTCTGCGACGATGGAAGAACTCCAGCCACAAATAAACTCTTTCAAACACTAGGGCAGAAGAAGGAGGTCCTCTGCCTAATATACTCTAATACTGTCTTCTCCTCTCTGTGTTCGAAAGATGAGAAACGCGAACTCCCAGCCACAAGGACGGAGTTTAGATAACGTCTTAACGTAAGTATAGGCAGAGGAAGTGCTCTCAATTACTGAACGTTGCATACTCAACGACGACTTCCAACCCGGCGGTGAAGTCCAGAATCGTATAGGTTCGCAACAGTACAGTGCCTAACTGTTCTAACTATAAACGCTCCACCGAGCGAGGTGGCGCAGTGGTTAGCACACTGGACTCGCATTCGGGAGGACGACGGTTCAATCCCGCGTCCGGCCATCCTGATTTAGGTTTTCCGTGATTTCCCTAAATCGCTTCAGGCAAATGCCGGGATGGTTCCTTAGAAAGGGCACGGCCGATTTCCTTCCCCATCCTTCCGTAATCAGAGCTTGTGCTCCGTCTCTAATGACCTCGTTGTCGACGGGACGTTAAACAGTAATCTCCTCCTATAAACGCTCCTGAGAGCAAGGACAGCAAGTCCGCCTGTATCAACAAAGCTCATATCGAGCGACCGTCACACATGCGCGCTCACAACGGAACAACACGTCTCTCCACCGCTGGCCTCCCAGCAAGGCTCGGCTCCGCAACCTCGAAATTCCAAAAACGAATCATATTCCCGAAGCCACAGAATTTTCTCCCTCTCTACAGATTCTTCCGAACGCCGATCTACCACATTTTAGTCTTTTGTCGTCCAGCGCGGAAAGTTTGCGAGGAAAAAACTATACTTGTACAATGGTACGCTTCTGAGCAAAAATCCTTGGAAATAACCCAGCCTGCATGGTTTCCTAGGTGACACTTCCTCGTTCCTCTCAGCGGCGTCCAAGATTGTCGGAGTTTCCGAAGTATACTCCTTCCCGTCCGGATACAATACCGGCCAGTCGCGACTCAACTTGTCCCAGTGCTCAGGTGTCCCAACGTCCGTCTTGCTGGTTCCTGTGTTTAAGTAGGACCCACACACCAGTGTGGGCCTTCCATCCAGGGCTTGAGTTCCGCCTGCCATTTCATTTCCACTGTTGTTCCAACCTCTACTAGTATAATAATAAAGACACTCCGTCACCTTTCATGCAATAAGCGTTAACAATTATTTACAAGGCGTATGTGACAATGTCAGTCTCCTTTATACAGGGTGAAAAGTACAGGGCTATTACAAATGATTGAAGTGATTTCATAAATTCACTGTAGCTCCATTCATTGACATATGGTCACGACACACTACAGATACGTAGAAAAACTCATAAAGTTTTGTTCGGCTGAAGCCGCACTTCAGGTTTCTGCCGCCAGAGCGCTCGAGAGCGCAGTGAGACAAAATGGCGACAGGAGCCGAGAAAGCGCATGTCGCGCTTGAAATGCACTCACATCAGTCAGTCATAACAGTGCAAAGACGCTTCAGGACGAAGTTCAACAAAGATCCAACAACTGCTAACTCCATTCGGCGATGGTATGCGCAGTTTAAAGCTTCTGGATGCCTCTGTAAGGGGAAATCAACGGGTCGGCCTGCAGTGAGCGAAGAAACGGTTGAACGCGTGCGGGCAAGTTTCAGGCGCAGCCCGCGGAAGTCGACGAATAAAGCAAGCAGGGAGCTAAACGTACCACAGCCGACGGTTTGGAAAATCTTACGGAAAAGGCTAAAGCAGACGCCTTACCGTTTACAATTGCTACAAGCCCTGACACCCAATGACAAAGTCAAACGCTTTGAATTTTCGGCGCGGTTGCAACAGCTCATGGAAGAGGATGCGTTCAGTGCGAAATTTGTTTTCAGTGATGAAGCAACATTTTTTCTTAATGGTGAAGTGAACAGACACAATGTGCGAATCTGGGCGGTAGAGAATCCTCACGCATTCGTGCAGCAAATTCGCAATTCACCAAAAGTTAACGTGTTTTGCGCAATCTCACGGTTTAAAGTTCACGGCCTCTTCTTCTTCTGCGAAAAAAACGTTACAGGACACGTGTATCTGGACATGCTGGAAAATTGGCTCATGCCACAACTGGAGACCGACAGCGCCGACTTCATCTTTCAACAGGATGGTGCTCCACCGCACTTCCATCATTATGTTCGACATTTCTTAAACAGGAGATTGGAAAACCGATGGATCGGTCGTGGTGGAGATCATGATCAGCAATTCATGTCATGGCCTCCACGCTCTCCCGACTTAACCCCATGAAATTTCTTTCTGTGGGGTTATGTGAAAGATTCAGTGTTTAAACCTCCTCTACCAATAAACGTGCCAGAACTCGCATCAACGATGCTTTCGAACTCATTGATGGGGACATGCTGCGCCGAGTGTGGGAGGAACTTAATTATCGGCTTGATGTCTGCCGAATCACTAAAGGGGAACATATCGAACATTTGTGAATGCCTAAAAAAACTTTTTGAGTTTTTGTATGTGTGTGCAAAGCATTGTGAAAATATCTCAAATAATAAAGTTGTTGTAGAGCTGTGAAATCGCTTCAATCATTTGTAATAACCCTGTATTTAATCCGACAACCTCTAGGAGGTTGTAGGGGACACCAAAACAAATATTTTATCCTAATGTCATTTTTTCCTATGAAGATTATTTAAACCGGTGGAGGCCGTATTATGCTCTTCAGTTGTTAGAGGCCGTATTACGATCCTCAGTTGTTAGAGGGCATATTACGCTCTTCAGTTGTAGGTAACTGCTATCCACCAGCGTAGTAGTGCATTGTCTCAGTTTACTAATGGGGCGATACACCTGGAGTGAGTACAATGATATGGTAGTACTACGTAGCGCACCACAACGAACGAGCTGCACCTCGGGTTTATCAACAACAATATCCCAATCGCTGTCTTCCCCATCATACGACCTTTGCTACTGTGTACCAACGTCTGCGTGAGACCTGGTCATTTAGCAGATTACCTGGACAGGGACGCTGTCGCACGGTAAGAACGCTGCAATTGGAGGAAGCTGTCTTGCAGCATGTGGGGCGGGATCCTTCAATCAGCACTCGTGCAATTGCACCTAACATGGAGACGAATCAGACGAATGTAAGAACAGTCCTTCGAGGGCAATTGTTACGACCATTTCACTTACAGCGTGTCCACAACATGGAACGAGTTGATTATCCACCCAGAGCACAGTTTTCACAGTGGTACCTGGGGCAATGTGAATGCATCTTATATTTCCATCCTCTGTGTTGTTTACCGATGAAGCAATGTTCGGGCGTGATGGAGTCTTCAACATGCACAATTCGCATGTTTGGAGTGAGGATAACCCACATGCCACAGTTACTAGCGCTCATCAACTGCGGTTCTTCGTTAATGTGTGGGTCGGTGTTGTTGGGGACTGTTTAATTGGCCGGCCGCGGTGGTAAACGGTTCTAGGCGCTCAGTCCGGAACCGCGTGACTGCTACGGTCGCAGGTTCGAATCCTGCCTCGGGCATGGATGTGTGTGATGTCCTTAGGTTAGTTAGGTTTAAGTAGTTCTAAGTTCTAGGGGACTGATGACCACAGATGTTGAGTCCCATAGTGCTCAGAGCCATTTGAACCATTTTTGTTTAATTGGGCCGTATCTGCTACCTAGGCCATTAAATGGCAGGCACTATTACAATTTTCTCGCCAGAGCATTGTCAGAATTGCTGGAAGACGTCCCGCTCCCTACAAGACAGCGCATGTGTTTCCAACATGACGTGGCACCGGCACATTTCAGCCGTCGTGTGCGTCGATTCCTGGACCGACGTTTCCCAGAAACGTGAACTGGCAGAGGTGGTCCTGTATCATGGCCTGCTCGATCCCCAGGTACATTGTACAAAATGTTTACACAGTGATAGATATCGGAAACTGTTAGTCTGTGGGTGTAATTGTTCAGTGTTCACTACATTATGCACCTTCTTTATCAAGAGTCACACACTGATTCGGATTTCACAACACACTTTCGTCTTCATTTGTGTATGGGGATGGAAGCTACATTTTTTTGTGTGTGTGTGAAGTTTAGGAACATGAAGATTGTTTGAGATCAGACATGTTGCCTTTGCAAGTCAGTCTTTGGACCCTCAGCCGATTGTTGATCCCGTCAGGTTACGAGTCTCTCACAGAATTGCTAATGTGGAAGGATCCTCGGATTATACAGCCACATAAGTGGGTGTATGTTTTGAAACAGCCAAGTTTTAGTCGAATTTGCACACAGTATGAGACAGGGTTGTAGCCCATCCCCGATGTTATTCAGTCTGTATATTGAGCAAGCAGTAAAGGAAACAAAAGGAAAATTCGGAGTAGGTATTAAAATCCATGGTGAAGAAATAAAAACTTTGAGGTTCGCCGATGACATTGTAATTCTGTCAGAGACAGCGAAGGACTTGGAAAAGCAGTTGAACGGAATGGACAGTGTCTTGAAAGGAGGATATAAGATGAACATCAACAAAAGCAAAACGAGGATAATGGAATGTAGTCGAATGAAGTCGGGTGATGCTGAGGGAATTAGACTAGGAAATGAGACACATAAAATAGTAAAGGAGTTTTGCTATTTGGGGAGCAAAATAACTGACTGGCAATGGCAAGGAAAGCATTTCTGAATAAGAGAAATTTGTTAACATCGAGTATAGATTTAAGTGACAGGAAGTCGTTTCTGAAAGTATTTGTATGGAGTGTAGCCATGTATGGAAGTGAAACATGGACGATAAATAGTTTAGACAAGATGAGAACAGAAGCTTTCGAAATGTGGCGCTACAGAAGAATGCTGAAGATTAGATGGGTAGATCACATAACTAATGAGGAGGTATTGAATAGAATTGGGGAGAAGAGGAGTTTGTGGAACAATTTGACGAGAGGAAGGGACCGGTTGGTAGTGACATGTTCTGAGGCATCAAGGGATCACAAATTTAGCACTTGGGGGCAGCGTGGAGAGTAAAAATCATAGCGGGAGACCAAGAGATGAATACACTAAGCAGATTCAGAAGGATGTAGGTTGCAGTAGGTACTAGGATATGAAGAAACTTGCACAGGATAGGGTAGCATTGAGAGCTGCATCAAACCAGTCTCAGGACTGAAGACCACAACAACTACAACATGAGGGAGGTACAGTCAGGAAGGATCCTATAGGCTACCTAGAATTCTTCTGCGTCGGCTAAGAGAAGTGTAATTGTATCTAGTCTTCATTTCTTCTTTTACTATGTTTGTGTTCCTACTCTTCTGTTCTTCGTGTCGCTTTTTTCTCTTGATATAACTATTGTATTTTGGATAAGGATATCGGTAATTGTGGGCAGGTAGGTTATCTGTTTGGTGACACAATACATGGAACTTGAGTAGTTGTGTGTGACTCCGATTCCTCAGAATTTAATGCCATGTTAATGACTGCCACGGCTTATGATGTTATCATCCTCTGTCTGGCACAGAACTGCAGAAGAAAAGCAAATATAGTTCACAGTTCCGTGCAACTATTAGCAGTTCCGCTGTAGGCTTAACTGACTGTATTATGTGTGCAGTTGGTTTATCTCATCTACATCTTGTAGTACAACAGTGGAAACAAGTCATTAGTGAACATTTACATACCACCTCTGCTGCGCTGGCCACGTTACCTGGTGTCATTGTCTGCCGCCCGGCTAAGGTCTTCAGGCAGCCCACGTCCTGTTTTCCCACATCTGCTGCGACATGACTGACGGCGCCCTTGCATCTGGACCGTTCTGTCCGCACACCGTGTTGTTGCTCCCAATGTGTCTCGCAAAGTTTTTTACGCATCCCGTGCTCACTAATGCCCAAAATGAGTTTCCGATTTACAACAAATGCTAAACAATACATAACACAATTTATTGACATTTATGAAACATAAAATTTTAAGATGCATCCACTAGTGAGGTCATTTACCTTTACATTTATGATTGTCCTATTTGTATAATTAGCCAAGACGCTCACGTATTTACCATCATTATCTTGATAACAGTTTTATGGATCAAGTTAATGTTACTTATTAAGTGATACACCTCTACCTATGTCAATGAATTATTAAATATCTATTGGGACCTGTATACCTATAAAATACATATATACGAGGTGCATTCAAGTTCTAAGGCCTCCGATTTTTTTTCTAATTAACTACTCACCCGAAATCGATGAAACTGGCGTTACTTCTCGACGTAATCGCCCTGCAGACGTACACATTTTTCACAACGCTGACGCCATGATTCCATGGCAGCGGCGAAGGGTTCTTTAGGAGTCTGTTTTGACCACTGGAAAATCGCTGAGGCAATAGCAGCACGGCTGGTGAATGTGCGACCACGGAGAGTGTCTTTCATTGTTGGAAAAAGCCAAAAGTCACTAGGAGCCAGGTCAGGTGAGTAGGGAGCATGAGGAATCACTTCAAAGTTGTTATCACGAAGAAACTGTTGCGTAACGTTAGCTCGATGTGCGGGTGCGTTGTCTTGGTGAACAGCACACGCGCAGCCCTTCCCGGACGTTTTTGTTGCAATGCAGGAAGGAATTTGTTCTTCAAAACATTTTCGTAGGATGCACCTGTTACCGTAGTGCCCTTTGGAACTCAATGGGTAAGGATTACGCCCTCGCTGTCCCAGAACATGGACACCATCGTTTTTTCAGCACTGGCGGTTACCCAAAATTTTTTTGGTGGCGGTGAATCTGTGTGCTTCCATTGAGTTGACTGGCGCTTTGTTTCTGGATTGAGAAATGGCATCCACGTCTCATCCATTATCACAACCGACAAAAAGAAAGTCCCATTCATGCTGTCGTTGCGCGTCAACATTTCTTGGCAATATGCCACACGGGCAGCCATGTGGTCGTCCGTCAGCATTCGTGGCACCCACCTGGATGACACTTTTCGCATTTTCAGGTCGTCATGCAGGATTGTGTGCACAGAACCCACAGAAATGCCAACTCTGGAGGCAATCTGTTCAACAGTCATTCGGCGATCCCCCGAAACAACTCTCTCCACTTTCTCGATCATGTCGTCAGACCGGCTTGTGCGAGCCCGAGGTTGTTTCGGTTTGTTGTCACACGATGTTCTGCCTTCATTAAACTGTCGCACCCACGAACGCACTTTCGACACATCCATAACTCCATCACCACATGTCTCCTTCAACTGTCGATGAATTCCAATTGGTTTCACACCACGCAAATTCAGAAAAAGAATGATTGCACGCTGTTCAAGTAAGGAAAACGTCGCCATTTTAAGTTTTTAAAACAATTCTCATTCTCGCCGCTGGCGGTAAAATTCCATCTGCCATACGGTGCTGCCATCTCTGGGACGTATTGACAATGAACGCGGCCTCATTTTAAAACAATGTGCATGTTTCTATCTCTTTCCAGTCCGGAGAAAAAAAATCGGAGGTCTTAGAACTTGAATGCACCTCGTACTAAATATTAGTCGTTCATACAATAATAGAATTAATCGACACCAAATCCCAGTGTTAATAGTTGCAAATACTACTTGTTAAACTATTTGTTAAACTACTTGCTAAACTACTGGCCAGTAAGATGTTTATACTAGTCTAACTACTACACTGTCGTGGGTATCACAAGATCGTCCAATCTCACGGGTCTTGGTTTCATTGTGGCTGTCATCGTGAATATCTGTGAACAATAAAGTGCACGTCTGCACACACAAACATTCACAAATGAATGATTAGGTGGGCCACTTCTTCATTTCATGCTCCTGGTGTTCTTCGTCTGGACAATCATACCACATAGCAAGTTTAGTGCAATTACTGATCTTTTATTTTAATCACATTTTCATGTACCTTTTCTCACGGTTTTACTCAGTAATACATTCTCTTATCTGTCCCCCTTTTTCGTATCTGCTGTTGTTACCTTTCTCTGGTGGTCTCTTCTTTTCATCTTAATAAAGTTACATTTTATTTTATTAGTGGTACCTGGAAATATGAAGATTTTAGTACATTATATAAAATCACTACTCATCAACACGACTGCCATGTCCTTATGTATTACCCTCTGTGTCATGTGCTTTGAAACTACAGCTTCGTACTTTTCCTTTATTACATTTTACGTGTCTACATCCCCTTATTACACTTCAGTTTCATGTCCCTCTAACACTCAAATAATATTTCGGTGCGCTCTTGCGGAATTCCGCAGAACTGGTCACCAAGTACACAATTATTCCGTCTCTTTGGACAGCATAAATACAAGTCACTCATTTATGATCCTATCGCTAAACATGTAAAATATACACTCATTTCTAAAATTTTAACTACTGACATTCTCTCCTAATACGTTCTACATCAATTGGTTAACAATTTTTATCTATTCACACATCTTTACAACTTTTTTTTTTTTTTTTTTTTTTGCAGTACCACGCGTTTCTCAATTTCACTTTATTCCTTCATGGACAGATAGCACATGGGCCGGCCGGGTGGCCGAGCGGTTCCAGGCGCTACAGTCTGGATCCGCGCGACCGCTACGGTCGCAGGTTCGAATCCTGCCTCGGGCATGGATGTGTGTGATGTCCTTAGATTAGTTAGGTTTAAGTAGTTCTAAGTTCTAGGGGACTGATGACCTCAGAAGTTGAGTCCCATAGTGCTCAGAACCATTTGAACCATTTTTGAACAGATAGCATAAACACTAAACACCTTCTAAAATTGTACGCTCAGCTTGCATGCACATAGTTATAACCTACACCAAGAAACATACCCTAATTTTCTTACCCACCACATCCTGCCCTTTTAAGTACTGTAGTACCTCTTTTAACATGATAATATTATAGAAAATTCGCTGAATCTACGGATCCCTTCAGTGTAATACTTAACTAAATTGCTAACTATATACAATACTGTACTTTTGCCATACAAGCTCTCTTCAAATCTCCCTACTTATTCTATAAATAGCTTGAGATGGCTCGCATGATGGAGTCCCAAAGATTTTCCTGTTTTCACAGACTCAATTTCAACCGCATTTGCATGCGCTAGTCTTCTTATACGTTCAGGGCTGCTGTATCTCGTGAAGAACTCTTGACACAGCTTCATTTGTTTGTTGGACAACTTATAAGACGTAACTAAGACTTTTTGTCCAACTACAAATTCCCTTGCGTGCGCCTTTTGGTCTGCGCGCACCTTGCGCTTCTCTCCAGCTACCCGAATATTGCCGAAAGCTATGACTTTATGACTTTATGTTGTCGGCACGTCCTTTGTGGAAAATCAATCAGTCCTCGAATTTTATCTGGAGGGTCCCTATTCTTCAGAACCATCATAGGTGGCATCATTGTGGTACTGCGGGGGAACTCTGGGGGAACTCGTTTATCACATCCTGAAAATCTTTAAGAAATACATCCCTGCTAGCAGTATTCTTTCCGCAGTATAATCTACATAAATTACCCAGTCTTTCATCGTTCTCTCTGCTGGGTTCGAACTCGGGTGAAACCTACCAATAAATATGAGCTTTATCTTACACCTCCTTAGTCTTATTTTCTATACCTCAGATTTATATTGAGGTGCATTATCTGAGATACAGTCCACAGGTCTCACTCGGTTTATGAAGTCTCTGCACAAGGCTCTATTTACACTTGTACCAGTCGCCCTTTTTAGTGGTGCCAACGTCACAAATTTGGATGTCAGCTCCAATACTACCAATATATATTGATGGCCTCTCGGTGTCTTGTGTAATGGTCGCATTAAATCCGTCGCTGCCATATGCCTTAACTTCTCAGAAATATTTGGGAATAAAGGAGTCTGGGTTCCTACAACTGTGGATTGGCAGTTTTTACAGATGGCTAGTACTTTCCGTATGTGTATGTCTTTAAAGTAGCAGACACTCCTCATTTTCATAAAACATTTTCATGGGCCGAAATGTGCGTAACTTAGGTGTGTATACCATATAAGCTTATTTATTACTCCTTTGGTATGTACACCACCCACAACGACTCATTAACGTTTGCCCTATAAAACAGAATCCCTTTTCTCAAGAGGTAGTGCTGTCTTATGCAGGCCTGCGTCCGATCCTTCCATTTTTCTTTTATTTTGACTAAATCTGGGTCCTTGTCCTGCTCATTCTGGATATTCCGCATCGTTCCAGTAACGAAGTTTTCCATTGCCACGCCTTTAACGTACAACACCAAACAGCGCTCTTGCTCTAATGCTTCAGCCGTCTCTTCTGTTATGCCAATAGGTGAACGGGACAGGGCGTCAGCGATGACGTTTGTCGGACCAGGTGCATAGACCGTTGAAAACTGGTATTCCTGAAGCACAGTTACCCATCTCGCTAGTCTTCCTGTGCGAAGTTTGGCGGTTAGAAGAAACTCTAGGGCCCCATGGTCCGTATAGACTTTTGTTTTTCTAGCAAACAGAAAGTATCTGAATTTTTTAAATTCCTATACTATTGCAAGGGCTTCAGGTTCGGTAACAGAGTAATTTCCTCCACTTTTGGGTAGTACCATGCTACCAAAGGCGATTGTTCTGTGTACTAATTTGCCATCTTATTCAAACTGCTGAAACATCATGACTCCCAGACCGGTCTTCGCGCTGTCAGTGTCCATACAAAAATCCTGTGATAAGTCAGGATGTGATAAAATAGGAACATTGACGAAGTTCCACCTTCAAATTATTGAATTCTCGGTCTGCACGGTCATCCCATACCCAGGGTGTTCCTTTTCCTGTTAATTGGCAGAGTCGGGGACTTGCTAATGTTTCCACATAGATAAACTTCTTATAGAAATTTATTATTCCTAGAAACTCTCTCAGTTGTTTTCTATTTGTAGGAGTGGTGAACTTTGCAATTGCTGCCATCCTCTCTGGGTCGGGACTAATCCCTTCTCCTGCTGTCACGTGTCGCAGAAAGCTGATCCTACTGCTCCCAGAACAAGACTTCTCAATGTTTGCGATTACCCCATATCTTTTCAAACTGCTTCACACTTCCTCTAAGAGTTTTTTATGTGTCTCCCAGGTCTCTTCTGCTATCAGTATGTCGTCTCCATAACAACTGAGCTTCTCTTTTAACTCTTCATTCAATATTTTGATAAAACCCCTGATAAATGCAGCTGAAGATATATTCAACTCAAAAGGGAGCCTTTTGAATTGAAAACACCTTCCGAAGGCAATAAAGGCCTTGTATTTTTGGCATTCAGGATCAAGCTCCATCTGCCAAAAGCTCGAGCGCAAATCAAGTGAGGAAACCCCGTGAAATCTTTGAAGCAGCTCCTCAAGCCTTTCAGGGCGATCCGTCTCTGGCACAACAATGATATTTATTTGCCGTGAGTCTAACACCAGTCGAATTCCACCGTCCTTTTTGTCTACTATGCGTAGTGGACTATTGTACTCAAAACTCACGGCCTCAATTACCCCTTCGTCCTCCATTCTTCGTAGTTCACTTAGAACCCTTCACCGGTATGACCATGGGATGGCATAAGGAAGTACCCGAAATGGTCTATGTTTCTTTACCTCAAATTTATATTGATACCCCTTAAAGCATCCGGTTTTGGGTACGAAGATCTCTGCGTTATTTTCGAGTGCAAGCTCCAACCCTTTTCTATCCATATTACTTATGTTATCCAGGTTCTCGAGTTTCGCATCAATCCTACTGTTAATTTCACTAATATGTTCACGTTCTCACTTGAACTCTGCTCTATTCTCATTTTCATTTTTACACTGTTCCCTCTGAACTGCATGTTGGCCCGTGAATTGTAGTTTTAAACAGCTAGCCGGAATTTGAGCCTTTATTGCCTTCTCATCAAATCCGATTTTTATTTTATTCTCTTTCTCTAACGTTAACTCCCCTCTTCCAAGATCGATGATAGCTTCCTGCGCTGAAAGAAAATCTACACCGATTATTATATCAGCTGTCAGTTTCGGTATTATGAACAGATCTGCAGTCATATGGTGTCCTTGGTAATCAAAGTCTAGACGTGTTTGTTGCGATACTACCATACCCTTTCCAACCAACGCACGCCGTACCTATGTTTTTTGTACTGTGAGTAGCGGTGGATTAATTGAATCTTTGCATTTAGCAAACAGCCTATCTGAAATAGCTGAGAGTTCAAATGGTTCAAATGGCTCTGAGAACTATGGGACTTAACGTCTGAGGCCATCAGTCCCCTAGAACTTAGAACTACTTAAACCTAAGTAACCCAAGGACATCACACACACATCCATGCCCGAGGCAGGATTCGAACCTGCGACCGTAGCAATCGCGCGGTTCCAGACTGTAGCGCCTAGAACCGCTCGGCCACCCAGGCCGGCAGCTGAGAGTTCACTTCCACTATCTATTACAGCAGTACCCATACTTCCTCCAGTTTGTACTCTTACCGCGGGATAGATTTCCTGTTTGGGTAACGTTTCCTTTTCATCAAGTAATATCTCCCTCATGTCCTTATATGCTATAATATTTATATTATTACTTCCGAGACGGTTTACTGGCACCTTTTCTCTAGTGCCCGTCGCGTGGCCTAGTCATTGTTCATTCTCCATGTTATTTTGGCGTACTCTCCGAGGGTTAGGTGGTCTAATTTCAACCGACTGTTCCCGATTCCTGTTGTTGTTCATTCCACCCCATCCTTGGTCAGACCGCTGACGAGTTTCTCTCTTGTCGCCCAGTGATGCGCCATTATTTTGTGGCTCCTATCTCCGGTCATTTTGTTGCCATTATTCCCACTACAATCTCTCTGGTCCATGTTTTGGTGAGGCGGACGATTTACATTGTTTTGCCAATTATGTCCTCTGTTATCCCCTCCGTTGCTTCCCCTTCTTTCACCTTGCACGTCTCTCTGCCTACAGTTTCCTTGCGCCTGCTGCTCGTTGAAAGCGAACTCCAACTCTCTTGGGATACCTTTGAACCCTTCTACGTCACTTCCACATCGGCCGACGAGCGTTTGCTGGTAGGAAATTGGCAACTTCATGTAACATAATCTCATGATCTCAGCCGGTGTGCATGGGTCGTCCAAATACTGATTTTTCTTGGTCAAGTTTTCGAAAAATTTCACCGAACTACGGAACCGCGAACTCTCCAAGTCTCTGCTCATGATTACGTCCTGCTTGATGCTATCCTGTGTCTCCTTGGACCAGTATTTGTTTAAAACTGCGTCACGGAACTCTTCGTATGACGTGCACGCTTTTGCAATGTTCCGCATGCATTCTGCCCTTGTTCCCTCTATATGTGAACATAAGAAGTCCAGTTTGTACATCAGAGGCCAGTGAGGAGGTAATGATAAAACAAACTGACCAATAAAGGTTTTCGGATGTAAAACATTACCCTCGTCTTTGTTCAAATGGTTCAAGTGGCTCTGAGCACTATGGGACTTAACATCTGTGGTCATCAGTCCCCTAGAACTTAGAACTACTTAAACCTAACTAACCTAAGGACATCACACACATCTATGCCCGAGGCAGGATTCGAACCTGCGACCGTGGCAATCCCACGGTTCCGGACTGCAGCGCCTAGAACCGCACGGCCACCGCGGCCGGCTTCGTCTTTGTAATGCTGAAATGTTCGTTAGAGCTTCTTCCCGCTCGGCCTATCACATTCTCACTCGGCGCTAACGTTCCCTGTCTACCGTTAATTTGGGCATCACCTCTTCTATTCCCTGTCACGTTTTCCTCACTAGAAAAATGTTCCGTGGTGCGCATTATCGGATAACAATTATGCATATGAAATATTTCATTGGTGTTGTCCGTATTCGCAATTTGCGATCCAGTCGTGCCCTGTGTAGACGCGGAGACCATATCTCTAGCGATATTTCGTTGCTCTGTAGATACACTTTCAGTCTGTAGTTGACGAGCAACTCTTACATTCGAGCACATTCTAATATCGTCTAGACTTGGACATAATCGTGATGAGTTTGAACTGGCTCTTTCGGTTTCTGCTGATTCCAAATCGCCTACTATTTCGTTTCTGAGAGGTGATTTTTGCCTTGGTTGCGACCTGACTTCCTGAGATTATTGCTTAATTTCGCTTTCTATGTTCTATTTAAATTGGGAGATCTCCTCGGTCAATGCCTTATTTGGTGCAATTTCTATCTTTTGCAGCTGCGTTATTTCTACTTGTCTCACGCGCCTCTGCAACTTCGTTAACGCACCTCTACCTATCTCTGTCGTGTTTTGTGTCTTCTCTAACGTTTCAATAGCAATCAGCTTTGCGCCCCTCGCTAGTAATCGTGCCTAGTTCGCGGTTCTTCTGACCTCCGCAATCTCTCCTTGTAGTTTTGTTCGGAGCGTCACTGTCTCATTTATCACTTCCCTCGTCTCATGTTTTATTGACTGAATTTCGACACTAACGTTTTGAATTTTACTTCCCATTTCTGAGCGTACTTCATCGTTCATCCTTTTTATTTGCTCTCCCAATTCAGCACGTAACCGGCCGCTGTGGCCGAGCGGTTCTAGGCACTACAATCTGGAACCGCGCGACCGCTACGGTCGCAGGTTCGAATCCTTCCTCGGGCACGGGTGTGTGGGATGTCCTTAGGTTAGACAGGTTTAGTTAGTTCTAAGATCTAGGGGACTGATGACCTCAGATGTTAAGTCCCAAAGTGCTCAGAGCCATTTGAACCATTTCAGCACGTACTTCACCATTCCCCCTTTTTATTTGCTCTCCCAATTCAGAGCTGACATTCTGCATTTCAGCACTAACGTTTTGAATTTTATTTCCCATTTCTGAGCTGACCTTCTGAATATTATTCCCCATCTCTTTTAGGTATGCAAGGATGTCTTACACACCTGTGTTACCTAAACCTTCTGTCCTATTGTGGCTTTCACCTTCTCTACTCCTACGCGATCTTCTGCCCTCTTCCCTTTCCATTTCTCGGTATTCAAAAAAGTCATCACCGCGTGCCCTTGATATGCTGCCTCGTGACGATGTCACTGACGGCGATCTACCACAATTCTTAGTTGTTCTATGTTCACTTGGACTCCCTACATTATAGTCCCGTATCTTTACGATTGCTTCAGTATGTCTCTGTTCCTCATCTTCGCTATCAGATTACCCACCAAGGGACTTGGCTGTATCTATCATCCTCACAAAATTCCCTTGGATCGCTATTCCCCTCACCAGTGCCTTCTGCTGCTAACATAGCTAACTCTTTCTCATCCCATAGACTTTCTTGACTACCCCGTGTATCTGCCATTTCCATATTGTTACAACCCGTGCTCTGTTGTGCTACTAAGCGTGCTTTTGCCCTAGTTAACATGGACTGATCCCTGATAACAGTTCTCTTAAAGGTACACAATTTACACTACCCACTTTTATTATGTTGTTAATTAATTATGTTAAATAAAATATCTACAAGAAAGATGCTAAACTAATGGCAACGCTGTGAACGAGCAGTGCCGTTACAATACAAGCGACAAAACAACGATAAATACATTACATGAATATTAATGAATTACAGCCAATGGGCTGAAGCGTAACGCCTCTGAAAAGAAATATATTAAAATACACAAATATTATTTTTAATGTTATCGCGTGACTTTACCACTGCAAACTATACACGCAAGCTGGTGATCACTATCAACAACACCTAAAAATTAAATGTGAGATTTCCGGGGTTTCAGACCACTTTATGACTACTATCAGAGGAGTTTAAGCAGGATCCTGGCAGGATAAGATATATCCAAGATGCTACTCCAGGCGGGTGTGAAATGAATGTGCACAACGGAAAAAAATGAACGCTAAAATGATTATTTGGCCCTGTTTGACTATCCCCTGAAGCAGATCTTAGGATCTCTTAATGGCCTTTAACATGTAAATTACAATCTAAACATAAATGAATGATTAAGGCAACTAATACTACTAAATGATAAACGTTGTTCCTGTTTATATATTTATTATAGATTTAAAAAATAAATCTTTATATTACAAAGTTTACATTTCCTAAATAAAATTACTGATCAGTTGCTCAACTCTGCCCATTATTATGACTGCGCGATCTAATATCAATAACGCGAAATGACTGACATCATATACATACCATACACTAGAAGACACTACTTTCAAAGATGATTTACGGTGGTGTGGAACCTCAGTGGAAATAAACTAACGTGATCACAGCTGTTTAGCTTTCATAGCCCTAATAATCCGAAGCAATTTGCGGTAGCACCGTATGTACTGCGTCGGGTGCGTCGAAATGATGGTTCTCGTACTCGTCTGCGACGATGGAAGAACTCCAGCCACAAATAAACTCTTTCAAACACTAGGGCAGAAGAAGGAGGTCCTCTGACTAATATACTCTAATACTGTCTTCTCCTCTCTCCCAGCCACAAGGACGGAGTTCAGATAACGTCTCAACCTACGTATAGGCAGAGGAAGTGCTCTCAATTACTGAACGCTGCATACTCAACGACGACTTCCAACCCGGCGGTGAAGTCCAGAATCGTATAGGTTCGCAACAGTACAGCGCCTAACTGTTCTAACTATAAACCCTCCTGAGAGCAAAGACAGCAAGTCCGTCTGTGTCAACAAAGCTCATATCGAGCGACCGTCACACATGCGCGCTCACAACGGAAGGCCACGTCTCTCCATCGCTGGCCTCCCAGCAAGCCTCGGCTCCCAAACCTCGTAATTCCGAAAACGAATCATATTTCGTTTCTGAGTAAAAATCCTTGGAAATAAACCAGCCTGCTTGGTTTCCTCGTTCCTCTCAGCTGCGTCCAAGATTTTCGTCGTTTCCAAAGTATAATCCTTCCAGTCTGGCTACAATACTGGCCGGTTGCTCTATTGTGCCCCAACGCTCAGGTGTCCCAACGTCCGTCTTGCTACTTCCTGTTAAACAAAGGAGCAACACACCTGTGTGTGCTCTCCATCCAGGGCTTGAGTTCCGCCTGCCGTTTCATTTCCACTGTCGTTCCAACCTCTACTAGTATGATAATAAAGACACTCCGTCACCTTTCATGCAATAAGCGTTAACAATTATTTTCAGGGCGTATGTGACAATGTTAGTCTCCTTTATATATTCATATATACGATGTACAACCTATCATATGATATCTAATTGCGTTTGTAGGTCACGGCAAAGTATGTGGATGGGTGCTTGTAAGGTGCGAAATTTAGCCACCTTACAGTACCCCCACCTAACGAACTATTTTGTATTTGGTTTCCTTCATGAGGCTTTCCATGGAGCAATCCCCTACCGAGTCGTGGGCGTTGCTTGCATGTCAGAATCTTGGTAACAGTCTGGTGACTATCTACATCTACATCTACATGACTACTCTGCAATTCACATTTAAGTGCTTGGCAGAGGGTTCATCGAACCACAATCATACTATCTCTCTACCATTCCACTCCCGAACAGCGCGCGGGAAAAACGAACACCTAAACCTTTCTGTTCGAGCTCTGATTTCTCTCTCTCTCTTTTTTTTTTTTTTTTTTTTTTTTTTTTGATGATCATTCCTACCTATTTAGGTTGGGCTCAACAAAATATTTTCGCATTCGGAAGAGAAAGTTGGTGACTGAAATTTCGTAAATAGATTTCGCCGCGACGAAAAACGACTTTGCTTTAATGACTTCCATCCCAACTCGCGTATCATATCTGCCACACTCTCTCCCCTATTACGTGATAATACAAAACGAGCTGCCCTTTTTTGCACCCTTTCGATGTCCTCCGTCAATCCCACATGGTAAGGATCCCACACCGCGCAGCAATATTCCAACAGAGGACGAACGAGTGTAGTGTAAGCTGTCTCTTTAGTGGACTTGTTGCTTCTTCTAAGTGTCCTGCCAATGAAACGCAACCTTTGGCTCGCTTCCCCACAATATTATCTATGTGGTCTTTCTAACTGAAGTTGTTCGTAATTTTAACACCCAGGTACTTAGTTGAATTGACAGCCTTGAGAATTGTACTATTTATCAAGTAATCGAATTCCAATGGATTTCTTTTGGAACTCACGTGGATCACCTCACACTTTTCGTTATTTAGCGTCAACTGCCACCTGCCACACCATACAGCAATCTTTTCTAAATTGCTTTGCAACCGATACTGGTCTTCGGTTGACCTTACTAGACGGTAAATTACAGCATCATCTGCGAACAACCTAAGAGAACTGCTCAGGTCATTATATAGATCAGGAACAGCAGAGGTACCAGGACGCTTCCCTAGGGAACACCTGATATCACTTCAGTTTTACTCGATGATTTGCCGTCTATTACTACGAACTGCGACCTTCCTGACAGGAAATCACGAATCCAGTCGCACAACTGAAAAAAATGGCTCTGAGCACTATGGGACTTAACATCTATGGTCATCAGTCCCCTAGAACTTAGAAATACTTAAACCTAACTAACCTAAGGACATCACACACATCCATGCCCGAGGCAGGATTCTAACCTGCGACCGAAGCAGTCGCGCGGCTCCGGACTGAGCGCCTAGAACCGCTAGACCACCGCGGCCGGCCGCACAATTGAGACGATACCCCATAGGCCCGCAGCTTGATTAGAAGTCGCTTGTGAGGAACGGTGTCAAAAGCTTTCCGGAAATCTAGAAATACGGAATCAACTTGAGATCCCCTGTCGATAGCGGCCGTTACTTCGTGCGAATAAAGAGCGAGCTGCGTTGCACAAGAACGATGTTTTCTGAAACCATGCTGATTACGTATCAATAGATCGTTCCCTTCGAGGTGATTCATAATGTTTGAATACAGTATATACTCCAAAACCCTACTGCAAACCGACGTCAATGATATACTCGTAGGTCTGTAGTTCGATGGATTACTCCTACTACCCTTCTTAAACACTGGTGCGACATGCGCAATTTTCCAATCTGTAGGTACAGATCTATCGGTGAGCGAGCGGTTGTATATGATTGCTAAATAGGGAGCTATTGTATCAGCGTAATCTGAAAGGAACCTAATCGGTGTACAATCTGGACCTGAAGACTTGCCCGTATCAAGCGATTTGAGTTGCTTCGCAACCCCTAAGGTATCTACTTCTAAGAAACTCATGCTAGCAGCTGTTCGTGTTTCAAATTCTAGAATATTCCATTCGTCTTCCCTGGTGAAGGAATTTCGGAAAACTGCGTTCAATAACTCCGCTGTAGCGGCACAGTCGTCGGTAACAGTACCATCGACACTGCGCAGCGAAGGTATTGAGTGCGTCTTGCCGGATGTGTGCTTTACATACGACCAGAATTTCTTCGGATTTTCTACCAAATTTCAAGACAATGTTTCGTTGTGGAACCTATTAAAGGCGTCTCGCATTGAACTCCGTGCCAAATTTCGCGCGTCTGTAAATTTTAGCCCATCTTCGGGATTTCGCGTTCTTCTGAACTTCGCATACTTTTTCCGTTGCCTCTGCAACAGCGTTCGGACCTGTTTTGTGTACCATAGGGGATCAGCTCCATCTCTTACCAATTTATGAGGTATGAATCTCTCAATTGCTGTTGTTACTATATCTTTGAATTTGAGCCACATCTCGTCTACATTCGCATAGTCAGTTTGGAAGGAATGGAGATTGTCTCTTAGGAAGGCTTCTAGTGACACTTTATCCGCTTTTTTAAATAAAATTATGTTGCGTTTGTTTTTGGTGGATTTGGAAGAAACGGTATTGAGCCTAGCTACAACGACCCTGTGATAACTAATCGCTGTATCAGTCATGATGCTCTCTATTAGCTCTGGATTGTTTGTCGCTAAGAGGTCAAGTGTGTTTCCGCAACCATTTACAATTCGCGTGGGTTCGTGGACTAACTGCTGGAAATAATTTTCGGAGAAAGCATTTAGGACAATCTCGGAAGATGTTTTCTGTCTGCCACCGGTTTTGAACAAGTATTTTTGCCAACATATCGAGGGAAGGTTGAAGTCCCCACCAACTATAACCGTGTGAGTGGGGTATTTATTTGTTACGAGACTCAAATTTTCTCTGAACTGTTCAGCAACTATATCATCGGAGTCTGGGGGTCGGTATAGGGAGCCAATTATTAACTTAGTTTGGCTGTTAAGTATAACCTCCACCCATACCAATTCGCACGGAGTATCTACTTCGACTTCACTACAAGATAAACCACTACTGACAGACACAAACACTCCACCACCAATTCTGCCTAATCTATCTTTCCTGAACACCGTCTGAGACTTCGTAAAAATTTCTGCAGAACTTATTTCAGGCTTTAGCCAGCTTTCTGTACCTATAACGATTTCAGCTTCTGTGCTTTCTATTAGCGCTTGTAGCTCAGGGGCTTTCCCAGCACAACTACAACAATTTACAACTACAATTCCGACTGTTCCTTGATCCAAGCACGTCCTATATTTGCCATGCACCCTTTGAGATTGCAGCCCACCCCGTACTTTCACGAGGCCTTCAAACCTAAAAAACCGCCCAGTCCACGCCACACAGCCTCCGCTACCCGTATAGCCGCCAGCTGAGTGTAGTGAACTCCTGACCTATTCAGCGGAACCCGAAACCCCACCACCCTATGGCGCAAGTCAAGGAATCTGTAGCCAACACGGTCGCAAAACCGTCTGAGCCTCTGATTCAGACCCTCCACCCGGCTCTGCGCCAAAGGTCCGCAGTCGGTTCTGTCAACGATGCTGCAGATGGTGAGCTCTCCCTTCATCTCGTAAGCAAGACCGGCAGCCTTCACCAAATCAGATAGCCGCTGGAATCCAGAGAGAATTTCCTCAGATCCAAAGCGACACATGTCATTAGTGCCGACATGTGCCACCACCTGCAGCTGGCTGCACCCTGTGCTCTTCATGGCATCCGGAAGGACCCTTTCCACATCAGGAATGACTCCACCGGGAATGCACACGGAGTGCACACTGGATTTCTTCCCCTCTTTAGCCGCCATATACCTAAGGCGCCCCATTACGCGCCTAACATTGGAGCTCCCAACTACCAATAAGCCCACCCTCTGCGATTGCCCGGACCTTGAAGGCTGAGAATCATCCTCTGAAACAGGGCAGGCAGCTGCATCTGGCTCAGCCAGAGACAGTGCCTGAAACCTGTTTGTCAGACGTACCGGGGAGGCTTTCTGGTCAGCCTCCGGGGACGTCTTTCGCTGCCTGTCACGTCTTGGAACGACCTCCCAATCAACCACAGGCGAGGGCTCAGCCCCACTGCGGGCAGCAACCGGGGCAACCACAGCGGCATACCGATCTGGGGACAGACGGGAGGAGGTTGACATCCCCGTGATACCCAAGTCCGGCTCCCCACAGTGGTGCCCATTGGCAACAACCTCAAGCTGCGCGACCGAAGTCAGCGCCGCTTGCAGCTGTGAGCGAAGGGATGCCAACTCAGCCCTCATCCGAACACAGCAATCACAGTCCCTGTCCATTCTAATCGATGTTAAACAACAGTTACTGAAAGACGAATCCGTGCCTAGATAATACAACGGAAACACGCAAAGAATGTATGAACTAACCTGTACAAATGCCTAACGACTGCGCTACAATCTGCCTGAATTTACGATTACAGTAACTAAAACTCGAAATTACACCTCCTATACGAAACTCACACGCAATTTAAGTAAGAATCTACGAAGGAAACACTAAAGCGAGATGCTAAAACTCTCAAATACTATAATATGCCCGAAATTTATGAATTAAACAATGCAAGTACCCAAAAACACGCAAAGAAATTAAGAATTAAACTATGTAACAAATAAGTAACCTAGGGGTATACGACTTGCTGCTGCAGCTGCTTATCCAACGGCGGCAGGGAGGATTCCCCATAACGGTATAAATATAGTCCAAGGTACAATTTCCTATCGTGGCCTCCTCTTGCAATCTGACGATTAGCTATGCATCAACTTGGAGTGGGGGGAGGATGTGTACACTTTGTCTGTCATGCAACAGGAGGCCAAAAAGCAATAGGGTTGTTACTGGAATGTTCATCTTGGTTTTTGATGGTGATTCGCCGCCTGAAAAGCTCAAGGTGGTGGTATACCGATGTGACATGGACCTGTATGTTCCCCCATTATGCAGTTCTTCAAATGTATGAAATTCGTGCACATATCTTTGCGTTGCAATGCCGGCCCAGTCTGCAGGGATTGTTGGTGATGGTTGCACACAAACATTCCTTGCGCTCCTCCCCCTGTCTAATCAACTGTGGAGGGGATCATTCTCCCTCTTCAACAGACTGCACTGTCTTTCAGAGAGAGAAAAAATTTCACGAATGTAATACTCTCGACAGACTGACATACCAAAAGATCAAGAAAAATATGAGCATATACATGTTGCACACATGGAAATGTCATACACTACAGCTATGACAATGTCGCCCTCTCTGCTGATGGTACTCCTTCCAGTAGGCATCCTACAGTGAGACCTCAGGGCTGCCCAACCATGTCTACCCCCACCCCCTCCCGATGGTTGGGGGCTCTCCTCTTCCTGCTTTTCCTCACTCACTTTGGGGACAGTGGCTCCCTGCACACTAGGGACACCGATTCCCGTCTCCCATCTGGAGACACATCATGATAATTCTACCTTTCACTCCAGTGAGGAGTCCCTTGGGATACTTTCCTCCAAGATTTCTGCTAGTCTGCAACTGGATACCTGCCAATGGCTGAAGAAGCCGCAGGCTGCTGATGGTATGGCTTCACAATCTGTGTCCGGTTGTCATCCAAACCCACAAAGTAGAAGTAAGACAGAAAGAAATCTTCCAAGATGAAAGGAATTCCGGTAGCCCCTGCACTACCAGATACCACATGTTTTCCTTACGTTGCCGCAGCACTGATCTTGGTGGTCCCTGAGGCTCCAGATAGCACCATACATCAATTCTCTGTTCCTATATTCGTTGATAACACCTACTCTCAACTGGTGACAGCAAATGACCCTACTTCCTTGGTCTTTTCACACCTTCACAGTATACCGGCAACACAATTCTCCAGTGGAAATGAAGCGGCTTTTCCACCTCCTCGCTGATCTGTGACGTCCCTGAAGCTCCTCTCCTGCTTTCTGCATTTTCCTTCAGGAAACGTGGTTTCCAGCCACGTGGACCCCTACCCTTCATAGTTATTGGGGATACTTTAAGAAACTTGCCAATTATCATATGGTGTCAGGCTGAGTTTGCACCTATGTTCTGGTCTCTGTACTTTGGAGGCTGTGACTGTTTGCGTGAGAGCATTTCAGTATTTTACCATCTGTAATGTTTATTGCAGTCTCAATGGTGGAGAGTCCCTGAATGTATTCCATGCATTGGTTTCTCAGCTTCCCTCGCCTTTCCTAATCTTGGGCAGCTTCAGTGCTCATAACCCTTTGTGGGGTGGAATCACTATCACTGGCTGTTGTAAAGGCATTGAGAATTTCTGGCAGATCCTGACCTCTATCTCTCATGTACTGGTGCCTCCACACACTTCAGTGTGGCACATGGAACTTACCCAACCATTGATCTTTCTCTCTGCAGCCCTGGTCTTCTCCCACTCATCCACTGGAGGCTCCATGACGACTTGAGTGATAGCGATCACTTCCTCATCTCCCTGTCCCTCCCTTAGCATCACTCCCCTGGGTGCCCATCCAGATGAACTCCCCACAATGCCGTCTAGGATGCTTTGACCTTCAGTGTCGTTCTGAGCTCCCCACTACATGGGGCACTGATGCAACTGTGCTGAGTGTAACAGCAGCGAACTTAGTGATCCCCCAATTCTTTGGGATCCCTCTTTTGGAAGATAGTAACTTGGTAGACATCGGAAATCACCACAGCCGTTAAAGACCGCAGAAACTCTCCAACGCTGTAACTGGCACCTCATTGCCTTTAAACATCCTCATGCCCTGGTGTACCCATTAATAAAACGATGGAAGCAAGAATGCTTCAACCACTGAATCATGTAAAAATCCTTCACAGGTCTGTGTGAAGACCAGACGCCTCTATGGGTAACAGAACTCTGCATGTGTACTTGCTATTTCCTTGAACAGTGCTGCTTTCACTGACTTAGGCACTATTGCTGAATATTTTGCTCTCTATTATGTTCAAGCCTCTGTGTCTGAGAACTGTCAATGTACCTTTTGTGTCCGTTAACAGCAGATGGAGCTATAGCACTTACTTTTCACTTCACACCACCGGAAGCCCTGTAATACTCCTTTCAGTGAGTGTGAATTCTTCAGTGCCCTATCCCTTTGTTCTGTGGCAGGGCCTGACTGTATCCACAATCAAGTGCTTAAACAGTTATCAGTGAACTGTCAGCATCATCTTCTTATCATCTTCAATCGTATCTGGAGAGAGGAAAATACCATTGTCCCAGTACTGAAATGGGGTAAACATCCCCTAAAGATGGACAGCTATCGCCCAATTAGTCTCACCAATGTTTTTTCTAAGTTGCTTGATTGCATGTTGAGCTGGTGGCTGTGTTGACTCCTTGAGTCTCAGGGCCATCTGGCTTTGTCCCAGGGCAGTTTGCTTTTCCACTGCTGATAATTTGGTGTGCCTCGAATCTGCCATCTGGACAGCATTTGGCCAACGTCGACACCCTACTGCCGCCTTATTCGACATATAAGGCTTGTAACATCACGTGGGTGACATCACATACTCGCTTACCTTAAATGTGTGGGGTCTCCAGGGCCCACATTTGAATTTTTTCCAGCACTTCTTGATGCACTGTACTTTTTGCGAACGAGTTGGTGCCTCCCATAGTAACCCTCATATCAAAGAGAATGGGGTCCCACAGGGCTCTGTATTAAGAGTCCCTCTCTTGCTAATGGGAAAACAGGCTTGCAGCAGTGGATGCACCGGTTCCTGTCAGATCACCGAAGTTAAGTGCTGTCGGGCGTGGCAGGTACTTGGATGGGTGACCATCCAAGCCACAACGCGCTGTTTCCATTTTTCGGGGTGCACTCAGCCTAGTGATGCCGATTGAGAAGCTACTCGACCAACTAGTAGCGGCTCCGGTCAAAGAAAACCATCATAACGACCGAGAGAGCAGTGTGCTGACCACACGCCCCTCCTATCTGCATCCTCAGCTGTGGATAACACGGCGGTCGGATGGTCCCGATGGGTCACTTGTGGCCTGAAGATGGAGTGCTTTTCTTGCTAACAGCCATCAATGGTCTAGCAGCAGCTGGGGGTTTTCAGTATCACCATCCCTCCATGCTGACGATTTTTGATTTTACTACAGCTCCTCTAGTATGGATGTTGCTGAACGCCGAATGCAGGGCGCCATTCAGAAGGTGCAGTCATGTTCCTCTCCATGGCTTTCAGTTTTCAAGTGGCAAGACTCACGTCATGCCCTTCTGTCGCCTTTGTACTGTTCTCCACAACCAGAACTTTATCACAACGACCAATTACTTAATGTGGTGGAGACCTATCGTTTTTTGGGATTGGTCTTCAATGGTCAGCAGATGTGACATCCTCATCTTCGCCAACTTAAGAAAAGGTGGTGGTTACACCTTAATATACTTCGCTGCCTCAGTAACACCAGCTGGTGTGCAAACTGCACTACCTTTCTGCAGCTTTACAAAGCCCTGATCATGTCCGATTTTGATCATGGGAGTCAGACACATGGTTCAGCATCGCCCTCAACATTGTGCTCACTGGCCCCATTACACCACTCTGGGGTCCTACCTGCAACAGGAGCCTTTTGAACTAGCCCTGTGAACAGCCTACTCACAGAGACTAGGATCTATTTACTATACATGTTTGCAGCACCCCTAAGCATCCGAACTACTGTGTCTTTTCTCCTAGTAGGGAGAGATCCAGAACTGGGGTCACAATTGCAGTTTGACTGCAGTCTCTGCTCTCAACTCCTACTTACCCCACTGTCACCATTTGTCGGGGAGCAATCACGTATGGTCCCATGGCATGTAGCCTGACCTCAGATCTGACTCGATTTATCTTTTGGATAAAATACTCAGTTGAATCCATGGTGTTTCGTCACCTGTTTCTGACTGTCCTCGATGCATTTCAGCTTTCTGATGGCCCAACGGTCGATGGACGAATCGGTTTTTCATACACACACACAAGGAGCAGTGAATTATGTTTCCTGCTGAATGGATGCAGTGTCTTCACTCCTGAATTGGCGGCCATCAAACGAGTCCTTTGCCATGCTCGTTCTTGCACCAGCAAGCTGCTTCTAATCTGCAGCGACTCCTGAGCAGCCTTCAGGCTATGGATCACAGCTGCCCACGTCACCCATCAGTCTCGATTATCCAGAATCTTCTTTCTGTCCTCCATCAAGCTGGACAGCAGGTGGTGTTTGTTTGGACCACTGGACGTCTTGGTATCTCAGGGAATGAACAAGAGATTTGCCTGGCGATATTGGCTATCAGAATGCCACATTTGGAAATGGGGGTCTCAAAACTTCAGACGACTCTAAGCCATCAATTGTTCGAGGTCTGGAACTCAGAATGGTTCGGCCTGGAGTACTCAAACAAACTGAGGGCAATGTAGAAGACCATCACTGTGTGACAAGCTTCCCTTCGCGCTTCTTTCAGGGAATCCAACGCCCTTTGTCGGCTATGGTTTCACCACACTTGGCTGACCCAAGGCTACATTCTCCAGTGTAAGTACCCACCTTACTGCTAACGTGGTGCCCAGCTGATGGTGGCCTACATCCTTCTGAACTGCCCAAATTTGGCTGCTTTGCGGCATTATCTTCACCTTCTTGATACGCTACCTCTGGCGCAAGCAGTGGTGTGAAGGTACGGATTTCGTGTTGCTGCTGGTGTACTTTACATGTGACCAGCCTCTCTTTGGGTTTTCTGAGAAATTGCGAGATAGTTTCGTTGTGAAAACTATTAAAAGCATCTTGCATTGAAGCTCACCCTAAATTTCGAGCTTCTATAGAGCCTCTTTTTAAATTTGGCATGCTTTTGTAGTTCCACTTGTAACACTGCTCTGACCCATTTTATGTATCATGAGGAATCAGTACCATCGCTTGTTAATTTATTTGGTATATATCTCTCAATCGCCGTCAGTACTACTTCTTTGAACTCAGACCACATCTGGTCTACATAGCGAGATCGGAAGGAGTGGAGACTGTCTCTTAGAAAGGTGACAAGCGAATTTTTATCTGTTTCTCTTTTTAAAATAGATGTACTTTGCGTTTATTTATGGTGGATTTCGATGTAACTGTATTCAGTTTAGCTAATACAGCTTTGTGGTCACTAATCCCTTTACCCATCATGATCCTTTGTATTTGCTCAGGATTATTTGTTGCTAAGAGGTAAAGCAAAATTTCGCAGCCATTTACATTTAGAGAGGATTCGTGAACGAATTCTTCAAAATTTCTGAGAAAGCATTCAGTAACATTTCGGACGACGCTTTTATTCCTATTACCGGCTTTACACACGTATTTTGCTAACATATAGAGGGTAGTTTGATGTCACTATAATCTGTAATAGTAGGAATGAGGTACCTATTTGAAATAAGACTCAAATTTTCTTTGAACTGTCCATCAGTTGTGTCATCTGAGTCAGCGGTCGATAAAACTAACCAGTCATTCATTTATTCCAGTTGTCAAATATAACCTATGGTTCAAATGGTTCAAATGGCTCTGAACACTATGGAATTCAAAATACGAGGTCATCAGTCCCCTAGAACTTATAACTACTTAAACCTAACTAATCTAAGGACATCACACACATCCATGCCTGAGGCAGGATTCAAACCTGCGACCGTAGCGGTCACGCGGTTCCGGACTGAAGCGCCTAAAACCGCTCAGTCACAGCGGACGTCCAAGTGTAACCTATATACACACTAATCCACACAAACTATCTACTTCAATCTGATTACAAGTTAAACTACCTCTGGCAGCAATTAACACTCTGCCACCAAATACATTTATTCTATCCTTCCCGAACATTGTGTCAGCAGCTCGTGGTCTAGTGGCTAGCGTTGCTGCCTTTGGATCACGGGGTCCCGTGTTCGATACCTGGCCAGGTTGGGGATTTTCTCTGCCTGGGGACTGTGTGTTTGTGTTGTCCTCATCATTTCATCACCATCATCATTCGTGACAGTGGCTAGATTGGATTGTGTAAAAAAAATTGGTCTGTGTAAGAATTGGGTCTTTGTATGGGCGCTGATGACCGCGCAGTTGGGCACCCCATAAACCACACGTCATCTTCATTCTGAAAGTTGTTAGCACCTCTGTAAAAATTTCATCTGAACTTACTTCTGGATTTAGCCAATTTTCTGTACCTATAACGATTTGAGCTTCAGCGGTCTCTATTAGCGTTTGGAACTCTGGTTCTTTATAACTTCAACACCGATTGTTTCAAGGTCTACCTTCCTGTGTTTGTCATGCACCCTTTTACACTGACGCCCTTTCCATAGTTTACCAAGATCCTCTAAACTAAATAACTTCTTACTCCCTATCACACATCCCCCACTGCCTGTGTAGCCGCATCCTGTGTATAGTGAACCTCGGACCTATTACGCAGAACATGGAAATCCACCCGATGGCGCAAGTCGAAGAATCTGCAGCACACATAGTCGCAGAAGCACCCAAACCTCTGATACAGACCCTCCGCTCGGCTCTGTACCAGAGGACCTCAGTCGATTCTGTCGACGGTGCTACAGATGGTGAGCTCCGCCATCAGCTCATAAGCAAGGATGGCAACCTTTACAACTTCAGCTAGCCACCGAAAACCATAGAGAATCTCTTCGCCGCATGGAGTGGCCGTGCACTTGAGGCGCCCTGTCATGGACTGCGCCGTCCCTCCCGCCGGAGGTTCGAGTCCTCCCTCGGGCATGGGTGTGTGTGTTGTTCTTAGCACAAGTTAGTTTAAGTAGCTTGTAAGTATAGGGACCGATGACCTCAGCAATTTGGTCCCTTAGGAACTCACACACATTTGAACATTTTGAGAACCTCTTCAGATCCACCCCCCGCCCCCCCCCCCCATGAACCATGGACCTTGCCGTTGGTGGGGAGGCTTGCGATACAGATAGCCGTACCGTAGGTGCAACCACAACGGAGGGGTATCTGTTGAGAGCCAGACAAACGCGTGGTTCCTGAAGAGGGGCAGCAGCCTTTTCAGTAGTTGCAGGGGCAACAGTCTGGATGACTGACTGATCTGGCCTTGTAACACTAACCAAAACGGCCTTGCTATGTTGGTACTGCGAACGGTTGAAAGCAAGGGAAACTACAGCCGTAATTTTTTTCCGAGGGCATGCAGCTTTACTGTATGGTTAATGATGATGGCGTCCTCTTGGGTAAAGTATTCCGGAGGTAAAATACTCCCCCATTCGGATCTCCGGGCGGGGCCTACTCAAGAGGATGTCGTTATCAGGAGAAAGAAAACTGGCGTTCTACGGATCGGAGCGTGGAATGTCAGATCCCTTAATCGGGCAGGTAGATTAGAAAATTTAAAAAGGGAAATGGATAGGTTAAAGTTAGATATAGTGGGAATTAGTGAAGTTCGGTGGCAGGAGGAACAAGACTTTTGGTCAGGCGAATACAGGGTTATAAATACAAAGTCAAATAGGGGTAATGCAGGAGTAGTTTTAATAATGAATAAAAAAAATAGGAATGCGGGTAAGCTACTACAAACAGCATAGTGAACGCATTATTGTGGCCAAGATAGACACGAAGCCCACGCCTACTACAGTAGTACAAGTTTATATGCCAACTAGCTCTGCAGATGACGAAGAAATTGAAGAAATGTATGATGAAATAAAAGAAATTATTCAGATAGTGAAGGGAGACGAAAATTTAACAGTCATGGGTGACTGGAATTGGGTAGTAGGAAAAGGGAGAGAAGGAAACGTAGTAGGTGAATATGGATTAGGGGTAAGAAATGAAAGAGGAAGCCGGCTCGTAGAATTTTGCACAAAACACAACTTAATCATAGCTAACACTTGGTTCAAGAATCATAAAAGAAGGTTGTATACATGGTTGAACCCTGGAGATACTGAAAGATTTCAGACAAATAATATAGTGGTAAGACAGAGATTTAGTAACCAGGTTTTAAATTGTAAGACATTTCCAGGGGCAGATGTGGACTCTGACCACAATCTATTGGTTATGAACTGTAGATTAAAACTGAAGAAACAGCAAAAAATTGGGAATTTAAGGAGATGGGACCTGGATAAACTGAAAGAACCAGAGGTTGTACAAAGTTTCAGGGAGAGCGTGAGGGAACAAATGGCAGGAATGGGGGAAAGAAATACAGTAGAAGAAGAATGGGTAGCTTTGAGGGATGAAGTAGTGAAGGCAGCAGAGGATCAAGTAGGTAAAAAGACGAGGGCTAGTAGAAATCCTTGGGTGACAGAACAAATACTGAATTTAATTGATGAAAAGAGAAAATATAAAAATGCAGTAAATGAAGCAGGCAAAAAGGAATACAAACGTCTCAAAAATGAGATCGACAGGAAGTGCAAAATGGCTAAGCAGGGATGGCAAGAGGACAAATGTAAGGATGTAGAGGCTTACCTCACTAGGGGTAAGATAGATACTGCCTACAGGAAAATTAAAGAGACCTTTGGAGAAGAGAGAACCACTTGCATGAGTATCAAGAGCTCAGATGGAAACCCAGTTCTAAGCAAAGAAGGGAAAGCAGAAAGGTGGAAGAAGTATATAGAGGGTCTATACAAGGGCGATGTACTTGAGGACAATATTATGGAAATGGAAGAGGATGTAGATGAAGATGAAATGGGAGATACGATACTGCGTGAAGAGTTTGACAGAGCACTGAAAGACCTGAGTCGAAACAAGGCCCCAGGAGTAGACAACATTCCATTAGAACTACTGACGGCCTTGGGAGAGCCAGTTCAGATAAAACTCTACCATCTGGTGAGCAAGATGTATGAGACAGGCGAAATGCCCTTAGACATCAAGAAGAATATAATTCCAGTCCCAAAGAAAGCAATTGTTGACAGGTGTGAAAATTACCGAACTATCAGTTTAATAAGTCACAGCTGCAAAATACTAACGCGAATTCTTTACAGACGAATGGAAAAACTAGTAGAAGCCGACCTTGTGGAAGATCAGTTTGGATTCCGTAGAAATATTGGAACACGTGAGGCAATACTGACCCTGCGGCTTATCTTAGAAGTTAGATTAAGGAAAGGCAAACCTACGTTTCTAGCATTTGTAGACTTAGAGAAAGCTTTTGACAATGTTGACTGGAATACTCCCATTCAAATTCTGAAGGTGGCAGGGGTAAAATACAGGGAGCGAAAGGCTATTTACAATTTGTATAGAAACCAAATGGCAGTTATAAGAGTTGAGGGGCATGAAAGGGAAGCAGTGGTTGCGAAGGGAGTGAGACAGGGTTGTAGCCTCTCCCCGATGTTATTCATTCTGTATATTGAGCAAGCAGTGAAGGAAACAAAAGAAAAATTCGGAGTAGATGTTAAAATCCATGGAGAAGAAATAAAAACTTTGAGGTTCGCCGATGACATTGTAATTCTGTCAGAGACAGCAAAGGACTTGGAAGGACAGTTGAACGGAATGGAATGTGTCTTGAAGGGAGGATATAAAATGAACATCAACAAAAGCAAAACGAGGGTAATGGAATGTAGTCGAATTAAGTCGGATGATGTTGAGGGTATTAGATTAGGAAATGAGACACTTAAAGTAGTGAAGGAGTTTTGCTATTTGGGGAGCAAAATAACTGATGATGGTCGAAGTAGAGAGGATATAAAATGTAGACTGGCAATGGCAAGGAAAGCGTTTCTGAAGAAGAGAAATTTGTTAACATCGAGTATAGATTTAAGTGTCAGGATGTCGTTTCTGAAAGTATTTGTATGGAGTGTAGCCATGTATGGAAGTGAAACATGGACGATAAGTAGTTTAGACAAGAAGGGAATAGAAGCTTTCGAAATGTGGTGCTACAGAAAATGCTGAAGATTAGATGGGTAGATCACATAACTAATGAGGAGGTGTTGAATAGGATTGGGGAGAAGAGAAGTTTGTGGCACAACTTGACTAGAAGAAGGGATCGGTTGATAGGACATGTTCTGAGGTATCAAGGGATCACCAATTTAGTATTGGAGGGCAGCGTGGAGAGTAAAAATCGTAGAGGGAGACCAAGAGATTAGTACACCAAGCAGATTCAGAAGGTTGTAGGTTGCAGTAGGTACTGGGAGATGAAGAAGCTTGCACAGGATAGAGTAGCATGGAGAGCTGCATCAAACCAGTCTGAGGACTGAAGACCGCAGCAACAACAACATCACAAAAGCTATACACCTTGTTGATACCGACATCAGGTACCACTTGGAGTTTGATGCATCCTCTACTCTTCATGGCATCCAGAAGAACCCTTACCATAGTTAGAAAGACTCCTCCTGGTAAGCACACAGAGCGCTGCCCTCGTTGGCAGCCATATCCCCAAGGAGTCCCATTGTGCACCCAAAGTGGGAGCTCCCAGCCACCAGTAACCCATCCTCTCTGAATGCCCAGACCTTCCAGTTCGAGAGGCTTCCCCTGGAATGGAGCGAGCAACCGCAACTGCCTCAGGGACTTCGTCAGTCACAGACAGCGCCCGGAACCTCTATGTCAGACAGTCTGGGGGGCCTATGATCAGTCCCTCGGAAAGTCTTTTGCTGGCTGTCACACCTTGAAGCGACCACTCAGTCATCCATGGGTGACAGGCCAACCTCAGTGCCCAGGGCGGCCACAATAGTGGAGTTATTGTGGGACATGTGGGATGTGTTGGATGTCCCTCAAATCTCCATGCATGGTCCTCCACAGTAATGCCCATTGGCAACAGCTTCAAGCTGCACGACTGATGCCAACACAGCCTGGAGCTGGGAGCAAAGGGTCAGCGACTCAGCTAGCAACTGGACACAGAAATTAGTTTCTATCCATACTAAAGATGGAAAAAATATACTATAGACAGTTTAAACGCAGAACTGTGCCTGATAAAGAAACAATGTCACACGAAATTAACGAGCGTGTGCTGCTGCAGTAATGAAAGGCAGTAACAACTGCAGTGGCTATTCAGACACAGAACAAATGCCTGGTGCGATGCAAACAGTGGTCCTATGCACTTCACAGTAGATAAAACTAAAAACCGTGCCCGATAAATAAACAAAAACGGGCGAAATTAATGAGTTTAAACTAAAGAACACAGAGAAAATTTGAAATAAGTCGTTTCTTATGAGAAGCTGTGTCGAAGCCACAGACGAAAACGGTATGTCCTGATGTGCAGCTGTAGTAAGGATAGCTAGCAATGGCTATGGGTGCTTGGTTTGAGTCCAGCTCCAGAAAAAGTAGTTCATGTCACTTAAAGTTCAAACATCTGCACAAATAATTGTTAATGTCTTATGAATACAGTGATATTACTCGTGATACGCTATTAATGTTGAGGTTTCCATAGATTGCTTGCCACTATTAATCGCGTTTTCTTTAGATTGCTTGTTTCAACAACCAGTTTAAGCGAAACCACTCGTAACAGGAACAACGTTTTGCAGATGTAGGGAAAAGAGTTTAGAAAACAAAAGTACATCTAATTATCATAGAAATTTAGCATACAGATATTGGATTAAAATCTCTTCGTCAAAAAATATTTAGTTTTGTCTAAGGATTACTGTACGATTTATGTCACAGAGTTAGTTGTCTCAGATTATAACGTGTTTTGTAATGCCTTTGAAATGTAATAAAGTTGGGTTTGCGAACGATAAGGGCTGTCCCATCTCTAATAACATGTTCCCTAATAACTGCAAAATCGTGGTGTTAATTTGCGTCTGAACTGATTGCAACAAAGAACAGTGTTCTCTATGGGTCTCTTATGGTATCAATTTTGTACAGTCACTACCGACCTGCAAGACTTCGAAGTTTTGTGGGCTGCATACAAACCTGATGGAATACATTTCAGATCATTCGAATAGTTTTGAGTAAAATAGTACATTAACTGCATTTATTTGGAGATCCTCTGCACTGGCGGTGGTACCACTCACCGATGTCTCCTGTAGAAGGTAGCTGCTGGCTTCTTAACGTGGACTCCAACCATACACAGGTCACACCAGGAACTCAGCGAGAACTCAATGTAGACTGAGAGCAGACTGAATCTCGAGTTCCAGTTTGGATGAAAATGCTATGAGACGAAGCGACCATTGGATGCAGTTTAATAACGTTCTCACGTCTTGACCTCACTTTTTATTACTTCCAAAATCGCCTTACGGTTTTAGACGTTCCGTCATTTTCAAAGGCAACAAATAACTGGCATAAAAAGTTATGACACTCTTAAATTTCACAAGTGATTAGAGGCATAGTATAATGAGTGGAATATGGCTTTCCAGCTTTTCAGTGTTCGTCAATCATATGAAATTGTTCATTACGTACTTTGTATCTCGTCAACATTCTCAATCACGAAACCAGTGCAAACTGCTATCAAGGGGTAAACTGTAAACCAAGTGGACTAAACCGCTAGACGGCGCTGGATACATGGCACATGCTTCATTTGTTTGTTTACAGCTATATATCATCGTTACATTGCATAAAACAATTTCATCAGGTAAGGATTTATGGATGTCACTTTACAACGTTTTACAGGAAGGTATTTCTATACAAAACAGTGTCTAACAGATCTTTCGAGTGGTCGAAAATAATCTACATCTACATCTATATTTATACTCCGCAAGCCACCCAACGGTGTGTGGCGGAGGGCACTTTACGTGCCACTGTCATTACCTCCCTTTTCTGTTCCAGTCGCGTATGGTTCGCGGGAAGAACGACTGCCGGAAAGCCTCCGTGCGCGCTCGAATCTCTCTAATTTTACATTCGTGATCTCCTCGGGAGGTATAAGTAGGGGGAAGCAATATATTCGATACCTCATCCAGAAACGCACCCTCTCGAAACCTGGACAGCAAGCTACACCGCGATGCAGAGCGCCTCTCTTGCAGAGTCTGCCACTTGAGTTTGCTGAACATCTCCGTAACGCTATCACGATTACCAAATAACCCTATGACGAAACGCGCCGCACTTCTTTGGATCTTCTCTATATCCTCCGTCAACCCGACCTGGTACGGATCCCACACTGATGAGTAATACTCAAGTATAAGTCGAACGAGTGTTTTGTAAGCCACCTCCTTTGTTGATGGGCTACATTTTCTAAGGACTCTCCCAATGAATCTCAACCTGGTACCCGCCTTACCAACAATTAATTTTATATTATCATTCCACTTCAAATCGTTCCGCACGCATACTGCCTGATATTTTACAGAAGTAACTGCTACCAGTGTTTGTTCCGCTATCATATAATCATACAATAAAGGATCCTTCTTTCTATGTATTCGCAATACATTACATTTGTCTATGTAAAGGGTCATTTGCCACTCCCTGCACCAAGTGCCTATCCGCTGCAGATCTTCCTGCATTTCGCTACAATTTTCTAATGCTGCAACTTCTCTGTATATTACAGCATCATCCGCGAAAAGCCGCATGGAACTTGCGACACTATCCACTAGGTCATTTATATATATTGTGAAAAGCAATGGTCCCATAACACTCCCCTGTGGCACGCCAGAGGTTACTTTAACGTCTGTAGACGTCTCTCCATTGAGAACAACATGCTGTGTTCTGTTTGCTAAAAACTCTTCGATCCAGCCACACAGCTGGTCTGATGTTCCGTAGGCTCTTACTTTGTTTATCAGGCGACAGTGCGGAACTGTATCGAACGCGTTCCGGAAGTCAAGGAAAATAGCATCTACCTGGGAGCCTGTATCTAATATTTCCTGGGTCTCATGGACAAATAAAGCGAGTTGGGTCTCACACGATCACTGTTTCCGGAATCCATGTTGATTCCTACAGAGTAGATTCTGGGTTTCCAGAAACAACATGATACGCGAGCAAAAAACATGTTCTAAAATTCTGCAACGGATCGACGACAGAGATGTAGGTCTATAGTTTTGCGCATCTGCTTGACGACCCTTCTTGAAGACTGGGACTACCTGTGCTCTTTTCCAATGTCTTGAAAGACCCTGCTGTATGACTGTTAACAAACAGTTTTTGACAGCTTACAGCATATACACTCCTGAAAATTGAAATACGAACACCGTGAATTCATTGTCCCAGGAAGGGGAAACTTTATTGACACATTCCTGGGGTCAGATACATCACATGATCACACTGACAGAACCACAGGCACATAGACACAGGCAACAGAGCATGCACAATGTCGGCACTAGTACAGTGTATATCCACCTTTCGCAGGAATGCAGGCTGCTATTCTCCCATGGAGACGATCGTAGAGATGCTGGATGTAGTCCTGTGGAACGGCTTGCCATGCCATTTCCACCTGGCGCCTCAGTTGGACCAGCGTTCGTGCTCGACGTGCAGACCGCGTGAGACGACGCTTCATCCAGTCCCAAACATGCTCAATGGGGGACAGATCCGGAGATCTTGGTGGCCAGGGTAGTTGACTTACACCTTCTAGAGCACGTTGGGTGGCACGGGATACATGCGGACGTGCATTGTCCTGTTGGAACAGCAAGTTCCCTTGCCGGTCTAGGAATGGTAGAACGATGGGTTCGATGACGGTTTGGATGTACCGTGCACTATTCAGTGTCCCCTCGACGATCACCAGTGGTGTACGGCCAGTGTAGGAGATCGCTCCCCACACCATGATGCCGGGTGTTGGCCTTGTGTGCCTCGGTCGTATGCAGTCCTGATTGTGGCGCTCACCTGCACGGCGCCAAGCACGCATAATACCATCATTGGCACCAAGGCAGAAGCGACTCTCATCGCTGAAGACGACACGTCTCCATTCGTCCCCCCATTCACGCCTGTCACGACACCACTGGAGGCGGGCTGCACGATGTTGGGGCGTGAGCGGAAGACGGCCTAACGGTGTGCGGGACCGTAGCCCAGCTTCATGGAGACGGTTGCGAATGGTCCTCGCCGATACCCCAGGAGCAACAGTGTCCCTAATTTGCTGGGAAGTGGCGGTGCGGTCCCCTACGGCACTGCGTAGGATCCTACGGTCTTGGCGTGCATCCGTGCGTCGCTGCGGTCCGGTCCCAGGTCGCCGGGCACGTGCACCTTCCGCCGACCACTGGCGACAACATCGATGTACTGTGGAGACCTCACGCCCCACGTGTTGAGCAATTCGGCGGTACGTCCACCCGGCCTCCCGCATGCCCACTATACGCCCTCGCTCAAAGTCCGTCAACTGCACATACGGTTCACGTCCACGCTGTCGCGGCATGCTACCAGTGTTAAAGACTGCGATGGAGCTCCGTATGCTACGGCAAACTGGCTGACACTGACGGCGGCGGTGCACAAATGCTGCGCAGCTAGCGCCATTCGACGGCCAACACCGCGGTTCCTGGTGTGTCCGCTGTGCCGTGCGTGTGATCATTGCTTGTACAGCCCTCTCGCAGTGTCCGGAGCAAGTATGGTGGGTCTGACACACCGGTGTCAATGTGTTCTTTTTTCCATTTCCAGGAGTGTAATTACTAGAATCAGTAAAAGTTCATAGATACTAATTTATCTAGAAATGCCACTTAAGGCATGTAGCACTTACTTATGGAGAACAGGTGACGTTCATGCATTGCTATTTCTGCCAATTGGAGCAAATGCATATATACAGGAAATTCAGAAAATTTGAGAAGGCGCAGGCTTGGAACTCCATACATCAGTTTTATCAATAGTGTATGGCAACCATCCCAGTTTGCCTTTTCTAATTATAACTCCTTAACTCCCAAACATCATTTTAACTAAAGCACTAACCAAAATACAATCACGTAAAAACCAATGCAATATTACTCCTAGTGGTGCAATGGCAACTATGCTGTTGCCTTTTACATATGTCACATATCATAATTTTGTTCCAGGAATCAAAGATAACTCTTACATAAATGACTAACAATATAACAAACGATAAGTTGTAATTGTACGAATGGCTACTGAAAAATTAATAGAGGTTAAAAATTAAAGAGATTAGAGGGACGGGGGGTGGGAGGGGGAGGGAATGGGTTCAGAATTAGCACACTTTAAATGACATACATGTGATCTTTTGTGATGCTATAACGATAAAATTGCTTTCTTTGAATAACTAGTATTGTAAAATAGTATGGCGCAATTGCACAAGATTACAAAGAGCTTTACAAGATTTTTCAGTATGTCAAGATTAGTCTTGTTTACCGCTCCAGCCCCCTATTAATTGCGTCATGTCATTTTATAATGCTTGTTATTCACAGAGAACAATTTTATGACTATAGAACCACTAAAATCACATGTACGTCATTTTGAGTGTTACAATTTGAAACCTATTAGCTTCCTAACCCCTACTAATCTCTATAATTTTTAATCTTTATTAATTTTTCAATTGTAATATGTACAATTACAGCTTATGGTTCGTTATATAGTTGTATCTATTTCCGTGTTTTTTGCTGGAAAAAATTGTGACATGGATCATAAGTAAAAAGGAGAAAGTTACGTACGGTAGGACAATTGCCAGTGTACAGTTAGCAATAATACTGATTTTGTTTGTACATTATTGTATTTTGGATGGTGCTAACTGATGTTTGGTTGTCAATGAATTTTAATTATATAAGGGAATCTGGTATAGCTTCATATGCTATTGATGGAACAGGTGTATGGGATTTCAACATTTTGCCTTCACAGACTGTTTGAATTTCCTGCATTATTCATTTTTTCCTATTCGCGGAAATAGTAATACATGGGAGCAGCCTGTTCTTCACAAGTGACTGCTACATGCATCAACTGCTACTTCTAGACTTGGTAAATTCTTATGAAATAGTGTTTATGAATTTTTCTGATGTATAGTTACATGCTGTATGTTATCAAAAACTGCTTTTTGACCATCAGTTGACTTTATGTACCCTGGAGCCATACAGCGGGCTCTTACAGGGTATTATTTTCGACCACTCAAAATATCAGTTAGACATGGTTTTGTAAAAAAATCGCTTTTGTAAAACACTGTAAAGTGATTTTCATCAATTGCTTACTAATGAAATTTTTTCACACGTTGTAACGATGAAATGTAGCCGTAAACAAACAAATGAAACGTGTACCATGTATCCAGCACCGCCCAGAGGGGTAGTCCATTTCATTTGCAGTTTTTTCCTTGGTAGCAGTTTGCGTTTACCTCGTGACTGAGGACGTTGATGCAATACAATACATCTAAAGAAAAATCTATATGACTGTCATGACACTGGTAAGCTAGAAAGCCATATTCTACCCCATTACAATATGTCTCTAATCGACTGCGAAATGTTACAGATTTTCATAATATTTGATACCGATTTTGTGTTGTATTTTATAGCCTTTGAAACTGACGAAATGTCGAAAAGTGTAAGGCGATTTTGGGAACAATAAAAAGTGTGGTCAGGACACCAGAAGATTATTAAGCTGACTCTCCAGCCAGGCGGCCCTAGTTACATCATCACACTGTTGAGTACACCCCATCTGCGTGATTGGCTGCCGCCAGCCGGGATGCCAAGCTGATAGTTCATTTGCCCTCCACCGAATATAATGTCATCTAACAGGTGACTGGGATCTACATAAGGCGTGGGAAAGTAGTTCTGTCGGCTGCAGTGTTCCTTTGGTCAACTGTCGCTATGAGCCTCATTGAACGTCCAAGACTGCTCATTGTGCAACCAGTGACACTGAGCCATTCATGAGATGTCATCTGTGGGGCACTGAAGGACGTAACAGCCCTCTCTTAATGAAAAGAGAAGCAAGGTCAGGAACAGCGGCAAAAGTCACGTGTGTCTGGTGCCGAGTCATCTGTTGATGTACTAAGTTGCTGTCTACCGGAAGCAACGATGCGAAACGTCCCGTTCCCCATGCAAGAAGAAAAGGCAATAGCATCTGCAATTGAGAAAGGTTCTGTCATGTAGATGGACCAAAAGAACCGACGCATAACCGTAATTCAGTGGTCTCAGTGCTATTGCTGCCATAGCATAGGAAGTGGGCGAGAGCAGCAGAAGCATCATGGTGGCGTGGAGCAGATGCTGACGGAAGGTGCAGCTTGCTGAGCCCTTAAGATACTCCTGGCGGCACGTGGACGAAAGAGAAGGGATCCTGGAAGAGGATCAGAGTGGAAGACAGGCATCCGTTTCAAGAATAACAATATAAGGACCCCGTTTTGGGGAAGGTGGCAGATAGAGGAGTCTGTCGATGGGTCTGTTTGGAGGATCCCACAGCATGAAATGAGCATTAGAGTTCCACACCTGAGGAAAGCTGTCCATCATGTAGTTTCACGAAACCACGTTGGTGATGGGGGGCATTCATCGGTTGTTCCTTCATTTTACATACTGATACCTGATGGAAGCATGCATAGTGACCAACAATTTCTATCCCAATGGGGATCACCGCAGCAGAAAGCGAGCCAGTAACTTTGCGCCAGTCGCTGCATCCCAGACTTGGAAGGAGATGGAGGGTCTCCTTCATCGACCACATTTACACCTACATCTACTTCTACATGGATACTCTACAAATCACAATTAAATGCCTGGCAGAAGGTTCGTCGAACCACCTTCACAATTCTCGAATGTTCCAATCTCGCATAGCGCGCGGAAAGAACGAATAACTATATCTTTCCGTACGAGCTCTGATTTCCCTTATTTTATCATGGTGATCGTTTCTCCCTATGTAGGTCGGTGTCAACAAAATATTTTCCCATTCGGAGGAGAAAGTTGGTGATTGGAATTTCGTGAGAAGATACCGCCGCAACGAAAAACGCCTTTGTTTGAATGATTTCCACACCAAATCCAGCATCATTTCAGTGACACTCTCTCCCCTATTTCGCGATAATACAAAACGTGCTGCCCTTTTTGCGTTAGTTTAAATTCGGCACGCTTTTTTTCGTTGTTTCTGCAACAGTGTTCTGAACGGTTTTGTGTATCAAGTGGGATCAGCTGCGTCGCTTGTTAATTTATTTGGTATAACTCTCTCAATTTCTATCGATACTATTTCTTTGAATTCAAGCCATATCTGGTCTACACTTACATTGCTAATTTGGAACGAGTGGAGATCGTCCTCAGGAAGGCGTGAAGTAAAATTTTATCTGCATATTTGAGTAGGTATATTTTTCGTTTACTTTTGGATGATTTGGGGGTTACAATATTCAGTCTTGCTACGACAACCCTGTGTTTACTAACCCCTGTATCCATTTTGATGCTCGTTGTTAGCTCAAGATTATTGGTTGCTAAAAGGTTACATGTGTTTTCACAAGCGTTTACTATTCGCGTTCGCTCATGAACTAACTGCTCGAAATAATTTTCAGAGAATACGTTTAGCACAATATCGGATGATGTTTCATGCGTACCTCCAGATTTAACCGTGTATTTTCGCCAAGGTATCGAGGATAAATTAAAGTCACCACCAACTATAATTGTATGAGTCGGGCTTTCTTTTAGCTCTTGGAGCTCTGATACTTTCCCAACACAGCTACGACAATATACATGTTATACCGATGGTTCCTGTGTCTATGGTCTTCCTGTGTTCGCCTTGTACCCTTTGAGACTGAAGCCCGTTTTGTGTTTCCTCGGACGTAAGTGCTTGAATTGTGGGCACAGAAACTCAGATACTGGAAAGAGCAAGGCCCGTGACAAGAAACTGCGCTGGAACACTGGCTGAATGGTGCTGCACAGGCACATTACAGCTACCGAAAACAGTATGTTGTGGTTATTATAGATTCTGAGCGTACCAGACGGAAACAATGGTGGAGCACCACTTGAAACATATGAATGTGCATAAATAATAGGCTTGGAAAACCCAGTATCTGTTTGAAATTTAAGAATATGTCCATCGGTGTTCAAATCAACAGAAATTGCAATACAAAAATTTTCAGGAAATAAGAGCGCAATATTGTGTATAGAATTAACAGAAGAACAAATAGTTTCACCATTATCCACAATGTGTGTCATAGAATTTACAATACAGCAGACATCTTGAGCAGCAACACCATTACAACTCCTTAACTAAATACGAAACACCTTACTTTCACAGTCATTGGTATAAGAATCAGTATCCAAAGCGTGAGGTGATGATTCGCATAAAAACATGGGATCACCTGTAAGAACAGTGCAAATATTTTGTAAGCAGTTCAGCTTTGTGACCATGTTTGTGGCAAAATAGGCATTGCAGACGTAGGAAGGCACAAGATGGCCTGTCGTCGTGGATGAAGCACTGGGTACATCTACAACCACATGGATACTCTGCAAATCACATTTAAGTGCCTGGCAGAGACTTCATCGAACCACCTTCACAATTCTCTATTACTCCAATCTCGTATAGCGCACGGAAAAAGCGAACACCTATATCTCTCCGAACGAGCTATTATTTCCCTTATTTTAGTATGGTGACCGTTTCTCCCCATGTAGGTCGGTATCAACGAAACATTTGCCCATTCCAAGGAGAAAGTTGGTGATTGGAATTTCTTGAGAAAATTCCGCCGCAGCGAAAAACGCCTTTGTTTTAATGTTGTCCACTCCAAATCCTGTATCATTTCAGTGACATTCTCTCTCCTATTTCGCGATAATACAGAACGTGCTGGCCTTCTTTGAATATTTTCGATGTACTCCATCAATTCTATCTGGTAAGGATCCCACACCGCGCAGCAGTATTCTAAAAGAGGACGGACAAGCGTAGTGTATGCAGTCTCCATAGTAGATCTGTTGCATTTCCTAAGTGTCCTACCAATAAAACGTAGTCTTTGGTTAGTGGAGATTGTCCCTCAGGAAGGCGGATTCCTTTTTGCACTCTTGTGGATGACCTCACACTTCCCGTTATTTAGGGCCAAATGCCAATTTTTGCACCACACAGATATATTTTCTGAATCGTTTTTCAATTTGTTTTGATCTTCTGATGGCTTTATTAGTCGATAAACGACAGCGTCATCTGCAAACACCCTATGACGGCTGCTCAGATTGTCTCCCAAATAGTCTATATAGATAAGGAACAGCAGAGGGCCTATAACACTACCTTGAGGAACGCCAGAAATCACTTCTGTTTTACTCGATGACTTTCCGTCAGTTATTACGAATTGTGACCTCTCTGATAGTAAATCAGGAATCCAGTCACATAACTGAGACGATATGTCATAAGCACTCAATCTCACTACTAGCTGCTTGTGTGATAAAGTGTCAAAAGCCTTCCAGAAATCCAGAAATATGGAATCAATCTAAAATCCCTTTTCAATAGCACTCAACACTTCATGCGAGTAAGGAGGTAGTTGTGTTTCACCTGAACGATGTTTTCAGAATCCATGTTGACTGTGTGTCAATACACCGTTTTCTTCGAGGTAATTCATAGTGTTCGAACACAACATATGTTCCAAAATCCTGCTGCATATCGCTATTGATGGGTGACGACTGCTTAACGGTACGTAGTGAGTCCTGGTCGCATGGTGTAGCCTGACGTTGCAGCAGTGAGTGGCTGGCAGCTGAAGTGGAGACCGATTCCTGAGGAATAGCCTATGTCTAGCTGGCGGGTGACCAGCAGGAAGTCTATGCGTCTGATGCTGACGACCCGAACGATCAGCGTCAGTAACGGCAGGATGCTGAAAAGTTGCCTGAAACACATCGGAATCGACCCATTGGAATGCCCATTCAGAGCTTTGTGTTCCTTAAAAGCATGCACCAGTGACAAACTTTCATTTAAATAGGGGATACTCAGGCGAAGGACGCCGTTCTGCTGCCTTGGGGCAGAGCTTGAGCAAGTAACATGTCTCTGATCGTCGAATGAACTTATGACAACGCACAGCTCGGATTTTCACGTCTAAACTGAAAAATACTAGCCAGCCCTTGCAAGAAGGCAGATCATAAAGTATATTAATGTCTGGATTGTTTATACGTAAGAAAAAACATACGGCATGCCGCCACCACAAGAAGGTTACGCTGTAAATATGTGACTTATTTACACGTCTGTATAACTCAATTCGCTCCAGAAAAGGTTGTTTTACGAGTTAAAAGACAGGAGTACCAGTTGTGGACAAGAAAAGTGGACACTTTCTTACATCACCTCAAGGTCCACAAGCAGCAAATTAGTCTTCCAAGCGGTCCACATAGCCGGTCTACCAGTCCCGCTCCGGATCGAATGGTGGGAATGCAAGGGACGGACGCCGAACGTTCAGGTTGTGCTCTGCGTCGCTTTACATATGATGTAAACACCTTTTCTGTGCAACTGCCAACGTGTCCAGCATAGCCTGCAGAGACTTTAGGAAAGTAATCATAGGACCAAAGGCGTCCACAGGTCTCACCATTGGAATAAAACACACACAAGACTAATTTGTAGCATGGAATGCGCAATCAATGCCCAGGGAAGCAAAACGTTGTCGAGAGTTCTAGCAACTGTAAAATCTCTTACAAAATATCCAGAGATCGGACCAATCACACTCCACCACCGTGAGCCGTGAAAAGAAACAAGCATTCCCGTGATGGAGACGGCTACAGTGGAAAGGTAAACGCATGAAAATAGTCAAGGAAGTGTGCAATATCGGAGCAGATGCAGGTGAAGTAGAGAGTTCGAATCGCAATACCAACGAGTAGCAAGATGCATAGGCTGGTAATCAGTAGTGACAAGAGCAATGTTGTAACGTGGTTATACCTCCAACACCACACCACCGCATTACGACTGCACCGTTGTAGTGTCGGAGACAACTGCACAGATAATAATGCAAGTACATTAACTGCATTTGTTAGAGCAAATGACATGAAGGACCCCGTCATAACTAAATACTAAAAATACTTCCTGAAAGAGATAGCTTCCAATAACATGCAATACAAGTGGGATTATTCTGCGTAGTAATCTGTATCTACCAAGAAATATTCCGAGATGTCTTCACGGAGCTCCACTCTTAGATGACTGCCTTAGACTGTAGCTCGGCGGCTTCGTAGCGTTAACTCCAGCCGTGGACTGGTCGCTGCTTGAACTTTTTGTGGACTCACTGTGTACTGAACGTAGGCTGTCTGTCGAGGCCCGCCGGCGCTGCTTATAATGCCACGCATATGAGTACAGTCTGTCTTTGTGGTTGTTTACCGCCGGCCGGAATGACGAGTTGCTTGCTCTTTGGCCCTCGTGATTGGCACCTATAGAAAGCGTGGAGTTGTATTTCCATCGGCTGCCGTCGCTGTCAGCCTAGCCGAACGGCCGCGCCTGCTGGTTATGCAGCCGGTGACACTATGCCGTACAAGGGTATATATTCCGGGGGACGCTAGAGGATGTACCATAAACAATCCAGAATTCGAATCAAGAACTATGCCTACCTGAGTAACTTAAAGTTAGATATCATCGGTTTCGTTAAGCGACTGAGATCTTGCAATAAATGCCACTCTTCAGGACAAGATTGTTTACATATTAGATTCCTTTCAGAGTATGCTGATGTAATAGCCCCATACCTAGTAATCCTATAAAAACGCTCGCTCGATGATAGATCCGCATCTAATGACTGGAAATTTGCACAGGTCACGTCAGTACTCATGAAAGGAAATAGGAGCAATCCGTTGACTTACAGACCCATAGCAGCGACATAGATTTGCAGTAGAATTTTGGAGCATATACTTTGTTCTAACATTATAAATTATTTCGAAGAAAAGGATCAGTTGTCACGTAGTCAGCACGGATTCAGAAAATATTGTCCTTCTGCAACACAGCTAACTCTTTATTCTCATGAAGTAATGAGTGCTATCGGCAGAGGATCTGAAATTGATTCCATATTTCTGGATTTCCATAATGTCTTTGAACCATTCCTCACAAACAGGTTCTAATCAAATTGTGTGACTGCATTATCGTCTCAGTTGTGACACTGGATTCGTGTGTTCAGACAGAAAGGTCAAAGTTCCTAATAACCGACGGAAAATCATCGAGTAAAACGCTGATCATATCTATCTTCCTAAACTACTCTGTGCAACAGAATTGAAGGATGACTTTTTCGAAATTGCCTCCCGTTGCTAGGCATATGTTTAAAATTTCGCTCACAGATTCCAACAACCTTTGTCCGTAATGGTGAAAACGCGTGGCGCGCTGCGACGTCACTCTCGGGCAAGCTGTTGATTCATGCGATAAAAGGCCACCTTTGAGTAGTTCGTGTGAACTGTAAGATGGGTTAATGATTTCACATTGGCACCAAGTTTCACCACAGTTCTGTCCAACGCCACAGTGGTCATACCACAAGATGAGAAGATTGTCAAAGCCCCTAACCAAAGGCTGCGTTTTGTTGGCAGGACACTTAGAAAATGTAACAGACCTACTAAGGGGACTTTCTGCACTACGCTTGTCCGTCCTCTTTTAGAATACTGCTGTGCGGTGTGGGATCCTTACCAGATAGGACTGACGGTGTACATCGAAAAAGCCCCTCTTACCCACATCCCATGTCTTCATTTGACGTCTCTGCGGCGGAGGTTAGAATCGCGCTGAAATCAAGAGGGTTTCTTATGAGTGGCCAAGGAAAACGTTTCAGATACACCGCCGCTCAGAATCGACACGAGGAGGTCTCAGGGGGTGCCATAAGTGGCATCAATGAAACCAGCACTTTCCCTGGGGTGTTGATTCCCACAAATTTAGCGGCTGAAAGTGACATTTCGCAGCGCCATCAGCAACAGGAACACGTCCTTCACAACCGTGGACACTGTTGACACCCTCGGAAGTTTCAATCCTTCTCTAAGGCCACTGCGGGGCTGCTTCCCCATTAAATGGTGCGAAAAGTGGCAGTTGAGCCTAATTAATGAAAAGTGTGAGGTCATGCACACGAGTGCTAGAAGGAACTCGTTAAACTTCGGTTACACGATAAAACCGTCTAATCTAAAAGTAGTAAATTCAACTAAATACCTAGGTAATACAATTACGAACAACTTAAATTGGAAAGAACACATAAAAAATAATGTGGGGAAGGCTAACCAAAGGCTGCGTTTTGTTGGCAGGACACTTAGAAAATGTTACAGACCTACTAAGGAGACTGCCTACACTACGCTTGTCCATACTCTTTTAGAATACTGCTGTGCGGTATGGGATCCTTATCAGATAGGACTGACAGAGTACATCGAAAAAGTTCAAAGAAAGGCAGCAAGTTTTGTATTATCGCGAAATAGGGGAGAGGGTTTCACAGAAATGGTACAGGATTTGGGCTGGAAATCATTAAAAGAAAGACGTGTTTCGTTGCGACGGAATCTTCTCACGAAATTCCAATCACCAACTTTCTCCTCCGAATGCGAAAACATTTTGTTGACACCGACCTACATAGGGAGAACCGATCACCACGATAAAATAAGGGAAATCAGAGCTCGGACGAAAGATATAGGTGTTTATTCTTTCCGCGCACTATACGACTTTGGAATAATAGGGAATTGTGAAGGTGGTTCTATGAACCCTCTGTCAGGCACTTAAATGTGATTTGCAGAGTATCCATGTAGATGTAGATGTAGAAAGTTGATCGCACCCCATTGGAGTGCAGCGTGACAGCAATTTTTGCCCACATGTTCAGGTTGGAACCTCTAGGGACCGTTCAAAACCATGTGGTGTAATCACGAGGGACAGTAACATTAACATGTTCATGTGTAACACAGCAAAGAGTACCTCTAAGACCGCCACGGTTCTGCAAAACCCTCGGTGCCACTTGCGTACCTTTATTAAGCACGTTAGAAATGTACCTTCAGAAATTTCGATACCAAATAAGTTTGGTGTCTTCTCTAGCGCCTGCACGTTACTCAACCTTTTAGACACCTCGCGGGTGTTGTTTTCCAGCCTTCAGACACTAGAGCAGCCGCCAGGCTAGATTAGTGATAACACTTGTCGTGTTTGTAGCATGCGCAATAAAGTTGCGTGGGTGGAACCGTGGTTGGTGTTATCGTGTGACACATCCACGGTGGCGTTGCGTGGAATTGGGGTGAAATTTGATACCAATGTGACATCAGTAATCCACCTTCCAGCTCACATGAAAATCTGACCTGTGGTCTTTCTTATTTATTTTTTATTTTTATTATTTTTTTTCCTGTGTTGACGCCTTGCTGTTTGAAGTATCGCCGAGCCCGAGGGTGACGTTTCAGGGATTTTTCACCATTACACAGGAAGGTTGAATTGAGATGTTAGCCAAATTTCAAATATGTGCGTCGCAATGGGAGACAGTTATGGTGTTTCGAAAAAGTGACCCTTTAATTTCATCGAGAAGTGAACAAAATGGTTTAGGAGACAATCTGTGCAGATCTCTTTGATTGTTTGCGGATTAGGCTGTCCTTTATCTTGTAGTAAATTCATCAGAAAATACGACTTTGCTGAAAAGGATAATAAGAGAGACAACACAACAAAAATAAACACTGTGTTGCAATTTGACAACAAAAAATAGCTCATAGCTTGGTTTTTGTCCTGCGTTCATCACACTTTAGCATGTCTTAGTTTGACACATGTATAACATGTATAACACGTACACGTACGTATAGCTACTATGTATGTTGCGAAATTAGCTCTGCGTGATTTGTGTATGAGATATTACAGTACTGTTTCTAAATGCTACTGCTTTCTCCACTTAACCGCGTCGTAAGCGGTACAGGAGCTTCAGGAGGTGATCTCGAGCCTCGTCTATCAGAAGAGCGCTTGTGCTTGTGTATTTACGTCTTATTGTACTGCATATGTACTTTTATGCACAAATTTATAAACTTCACATGTTTTATAGTTTGCATGTTATACCTTTTACAAATGACACAGTTACGTGTTTGAAAATAATGATCCAAATAACTAAATAATTACTTGTTTTACTTGCACAAACAGGAAAATTCGTTGTTTTATTTCTATTACTTATTTCTAAATTCCATGTTTATATTACTTGCAATATTGTTGCAGTCGTGTGATCTGCTACTATGGCGTGTGTGTACCTGGTGGTATTGGAGTGTTCATGTCATCATCTGTGTCTCTATGTTCATCTGTTTCCATATCAGTGTTTGAATCTCTGTTGTTCCATGCATCATGTGTGGCGTAGGGTGTATTTCGGGTCACGATCTTGTATATGGTCGTTACTGCTTATAAGTCTTGTGTAGCGCTCTCGGCATTTCATCAGTGATGCGATTAAGCATGCTTCAGTTATCTGGGTCTCTTAGAACTTGCTCTATGTCTTCGAATTCTGACGTCGGCCTTACGTGTGTGAGTGTGCCGCATTTCAGTGTTAAGTGTACGGGGGATCCATGTTGCCGACATTCACACATATCACTTTGGCTAAGGCCAAAGCGGTGTGTATGGTAAGGGCCATGGCCCGTCAGGAAGCATACCATACCGCGACTTGGGTCAACGTGTCTGAGACTCAACCGTTACTGGGTGTTCAGGAAGAAGGAGAAAACCCGGCGGTCCTTGTCAGATGTTTCCCATTCTTTTTGCAATGTCTCAGACTTCCAAAGATTTAATTGGCATTTTTCTGTAATATACTCCTCTCTAATCTCACATACATTATCCAGTCTTCCTCTTTTGAGCCAGTATGCTGCTGCTCTGTTTTTAATGGTTATGTCAATAGGGTATGTTGCACGTACAACGTATAGGGCTTCCACAGACGTGATGCCGTATTCCCCTGACATTCTGAGCAATTCACCTCTTTGTCCACGCCTCACAGTGGAGTTTTGGGTCGTGAGTGACAATCGATGCACCCAGACATACTGACTATCAAAGATCCCTGCAAAAGAATGGCCCTGAGTAACATTAAACTATACCTTTCAGAAATCACTTACCTCACAAAAATCTTCATTACTCGAACTACTGCAATACAGCGAGCGCCACTACTGCCAGCTAAATAAAAGATTCAAACTACGGAAGGCACTAACTACTGATAGGGATAGTTAGCAAATGAAAGATTTTAATAGAGAACAAACAATGTATTTACCTTAATATCATCAAAAGTCATCCACATGTTCGCCGCTCGTGGTCTCGCGGTAGCGTTCTCGCTTCCCGAGCACGGGGTCCCGGGCTCGATTTCCGGCGGGGTCAGGGATTTTCACCTGCCTCGAGATGACTGGGTGTTTGTGTTGTCCTCATCATTTCATCATCATCCAGGAAAGTGGCGAAATTGGACTGAGCAAAGATTGGGTAATTGTACGGGCGCTGATAACCACGCAGTTGAGCGCCCCACAAACAAAACATCATCATCTTCATCAAAAGTCATAATATATACCGCAGTTCATGACATCCATTTTTACAAATTTCAAAACTCCGCCATCTCTCTCCCCACAACCACCACTGCTGGCGGCTCACCTCCAACTGCGCAACGCTACGCGCTGTTCACATCCAGCTGCCGCTGCCCAACACTACAATGGCAGACAACAATGCAAACTAGCCACAGACTGCACACAGCACAGCCAGTGATTTTCGTACAGAGCGCTACGTAACGTTGCCAATAAGAAAACATAAACAGCCTACTTACATTATTCGTTGAATATCAGTCGTTCGTCGAGGTGTATCCCTAGGTATCTTGGTATTTCCCCCTGTTTGCTACTGTTTTCAGCGTAATGGTGGGGTTTCTATGCAAGACCTCTTTGGTCAGTAAACATATTGTCTTGCTTACCGCAATTGTGAGCGTGTTATGGCTGCACCAGTCATTTAGTTTTTAAGGAGTTGTGTACCCTTGCTTTCGAGTTGGATTCTCGAGTTTGCAGTTATTACTACTAGCAGGTCGTCAGCATAGGCTACTATACCCTTCACCCTATCATCTTCGTGCAGATTGTTTAGGAGCGGTTCTAAGGCAATATCACAGAAAATTGGCAGACAGTTTGAGGCTTGTGGGCATCCTTTTAGTATTGTTTTGATAATCTTTTGTGTTCCTGCTTGCCATTGCACCACTTTGTCTTTGCAGTGGTCGCGTAAGCTAGTGTTTAAGACAGTTGGCGTCTGTATCTCTCGTAACCTTGCGAAGAAGGCTGGCCACCAGGTACTGTCGAAGACACCTGTTATATCTATTGCTATTGCTACTGAGTAGCGCGCATTTAACTGCATCGTCTATTGAGCTTTTCGGTCTAAAACCATACTGATGTGAACTAGTGCTGAAGAGCGTCCTGTGTGACTGTAGTCGATTACACAGCAGCCTCTACTGCACCTTAGCCAAGTGTCCAAGAGGCAGAAGGGCCTGTAAGTCTTTGGATCTGTTGGGCCCCGATCCCCTGATTTTTTTATGATTACTACGTTCGCTGTTTTCCACATGGCAGGGACCCTATCTTGGGGAAGTGCTTCATTCAGTTAGTCTGTTAGAAAGGGGGTGACCTGTGCAACAGCATCTTTTAGTGTTTCTGAGTGTATGCCATCTGGACCGAGAGTCTTTTCATTTTTCAGTTGTTCTATTCCTAATGCTATATCTTCATTGGCGAACGGGACAGTGACGGGGCATTTTGTGTAGGTGTCCTCCATTCGTCCTCGTAAGTCTGTGTGATGTTGCTAGTCATTTGCTTTTTCGTCTTCAGGGAGAAGCTTGTTCAGCAGGTACTCTGCTGAACATCTCCAGCCCCTTGTTATAGTGCCGTCTGTGCACCTCAGAGTTGACAGTTCTGTCGGCGTATTTACATTATCTGGTAGAAGTTTAAATGATTTCCCCCCCCCCCCCTCCATGTATTTTTTGTACCTGAATCCTGAATTTATGCAAAATTGTTCCAATCATCGTATCTGTTTGTGTATAGTTTGTTTTTATATTTTGCTTTGCATCACGGTATAGTTCCAGACTTACCGCTCTCTCTTGTGCTCTTTTAGCTTTTTGGTAACGTTTCCTCTTGTCTCTAGTGTCTTTCCTATGTTTTGCTAACGCAGAGGGCCAGGGAAGTTTCTGTTTCAGCGCACAGTCGCTCTTTGGGATAGCTAATTGTTAAACTTTTTGGAGCAGGTTCGCCAGAATGTGAGTTGTATAGCATATGCTACCATTAACTGTCTGGAGGGAAAACTCTTCAACCACGTCCCTTAATTTTTGCCAGTCACCCGTGTTTAGGAGATGTCGTTGTTTTTGTTAATGTGAAGTTTGTGTGTTCGTGTGTGTTTGTGTGGATTAGTGTGGCGTTGTGGTCACTATGTGTGTTTTTCATAGTACTTCCCATTCGTTGAAGTATACTATGGATTTCACATTTGCTACTGAGAAGTCAATGTTGCTGGATCCTCTTACAGTGTTGCGGTATATAGGTGTTTATCCTGCTTTGTTTAGAATAAAGAGGTTGCATTCATTTATTGTCTCCTATAGTCTGTTCCGTCTGCGTGCCATAGAGTCGACCATGCATTGAAATATGAGTAATCTTTTGTCCCTAGGAAATTGTGCTATATCTCTTATTCAGTCAGTGAAAGGCTCCATGTCATATGAATACTGTGCATACATGGATGTGATAACACTAGTCCGCATTTTAAAACTTTTAGTCAGACGATGTATTGAAAGTAGGTGCTACTGAATCAGTTTTTATGCTGATTTTAGAAATAACTACCGTTTTTGTCCATCACGTCAGGTTTTTACTCAAAATAAAAAGTAATATTTTGACCATTTTCACTTCTGGGTCCACAAATACTGTATATTCCAACACAATTTCACACAACATGAGTTTGTAATCAAAACACATTAAAAAAATGAAATACATTTAAAAATACAACTCAGAACTCCCCTAATTTGTTTCGTAACTACCTTGTATAAAACAAGAAGTCAACAGTGTTCCAGAAATTTTTGAACTCACTTCTTTGGCTTCCTTGCAGATATGACTGTCCCTCTTCAACATACGACAGCAGTCGGCTATCACCTCCTCTCCATCTCCTTAATATCTTGGTGAAAAACTTCACTCTGCTCTTCAATATAAAGTCCCAATTTTTCGGAAAGTAGTCGATATGTGAGTGTAGAAAGTGGGCCTTCACACTCATGTTACAACCCATCTTCTTGAAATTTTGCAACTTTTGTCAACAATGGCCTCATACATCTACATTTACATCTATATTTATACTCCGCAAGCCACCCAACGGTGTGTGGCGGAGGGCACTTTACGTGCCACTGTCATTACCTCCCTTTCCTGTTCCAGTCGCGTATGGTTCGCTGGAAAAACGACTGTCTGAAAGCCTCCGTGCGCGCTCTAATCTCTCTAATTTTACATTCGTGATCTCCTCGGGAGGTATAAGTAGGGGGAAGCAATATATTCGATACAGTATAGGTCGAACGAGTGTTTTGTAAGCCACCTCCTTTGTTGATGGACTACATTTTCTAAGGACTCTCCCAATGAATCTCAACCTGGTACCCGCCTTACCAACAATTAATTTTATATGATCATTCCACTTCAAATCGTTCCGCACGCATACTGCCAGATATTTTACAGAAGTAACTGCAACCAGTGTTTGTTCCGCTATCATATAATCATACAATAAAGGATCCTTCTTTCTATGTATTCGCAATACATTACATTTGTCTATGTTAAGGGTCAGTTGTCACTCCCTGCTTCAAGTGCCTATCCGCTGCAGATCTTCCTGCATTTCACTACAATTTTATAATGCTGCAACGTCTCTGTATATTACAGCATCATCCGCGAAAAGTCGCATGGAACTTCCGACACTATCCACTAGGTCATTTATATATATTGTGAAAAGCAATGGTCCCATAACACTCCCCTGTGGCACGTCAGAGGTTACTTTAACGTCTGTAGACGTCTCTCCATTGATAACAACATGCTGTGTTCTGTTTGCTAAAAACTCTTCAATCCAGCCACACAGGTGGTCTGATATTCCGTAGGCTCTTACTTTGTTTATCAGGCGACAGTGCGGAACTGTATCGAACGCGTTCCGGAAGTCAAGAAAAATAGCATCTATCTGGGAGCCTGTATCTAATTTTTCTGGGTCTCATGAACAAATAAAGCGAGTTGGGTCTCACACGATCGGTGTTTCCGGAATCCATGTTGATTCCTACATAGTAGATTCTGGGTTTCCAAAAACGTCATTAGGATCTCTGTTATTGCATAGAAAGTTCTCAGTAAGTCATCGGAAGGCGGTCATGGACCTATTTCTCTTTTCTTCATTGTCTTCTCAGAATCTTCATCTTTCATGAATTTCTCTTTTTGAGGACTAAAATAAATTCCAGCTTTCAATTTGTTCGTGTGATGAAATTTATTGGAAAGATACTTGACGCAGGGTCCATCCTGTGGTAGAACCTTTAGAAATTACTTTATCAAGCCGTATTTTATTTGTAGAGATGGAAGGAAGACTTCTTTTGTTCTACAAGCGCTTCGTATAGGATATTTTCAGTTACAGGCACAAAATTTCTTCTCTTTAGCCGAAGTCTCGCACTCCAATGTCTTTGCCTTGCCCGACCGTCCCATTCACATAGAAAGCAAGGCATTTTTGAGAACCCAGCTTGTTGGCCTAATAGTATTCCGATAACTTTGAAGTCACCGCAGATAAGCTAAGTGTGTTTCTCTGCTGGATACCTGTTAAGAGTATCTTCATGTTCTCATAAATTGCTTTCATTTGAACTGAACGGCCCACAAGAATGGACCCATACACGTTTCCATTATGCAGTAACACGCCTTTCAGACTCCTCATTGACGAGTCTAGAAAAGAAAGTCTCTACTGTGTAGGCTCATGTTCAGTTCCATAGAGCCGGTCGTTGTGGCCGAGCGGTTCTAGGCGCTTCAGTCCGGAACCACTCGGCTGCTGCGGTCGCAGGTTCGAATCCTGCCTTGGGCATGGATGTGTGTGATGTCCTTAGCTTAGTTAGGTTTAAGTAGTTCTAGTCTAGTGGACTGATGACCTCAGATGTTAAGTCCCATAGTGCTTAGAGCCATTTGAACCATTTTTGAATTCCATAGGAGTTCATTAACTCGTTCTGTGAGAATAAATGAACTAATTCTTTCTCTTCATGTCTGTACCGCGAGTAGTGTGTTCCTGGTTCCAGAAGATTCTTACTTTTTAACCGGGAGCCAAGTAGTTCAGCAGATTCCTAAGACAAATTAAAATCTCGTACGAGAGCATTATGTTCAGTCTGAGAGAACAGCTATGGAGTAAAGTCGCATTCAGTCTGGTAGACATCACTATCGTCTTCGGTAACTGCATCAACTTCATTTTCTTCAGCATCTTCGGCCACATCCTCTACAACACCTGGAGGAAGAGGAGCAATCACATCTTCTCCATGTGTAAACTGACCTAATGTCTGAATCAATGCTTGGATACACAATTTGTCTCTTATTTTTCGAAGTGCATTCCTAAACATTAAGTAAGCAGAAGTAACAGTCATCAAGGTGATTTTAGGCTCCCTCCACATGATTGGAATCACAAATGGCATGCATATTTGCTTTCCGTTTGTCCACAATCGTAACCTTTCCACACAATACGGCAAACTGTCTCTGGCGCCCATCCCCTGTTCTCGTCAGCAAGCTTCATTTTAAAATAAACGTGATAAGCCTTTTACTCACAGTCTATCTAGTCACTGCAAAATTCCCAAAAATGTAACAGAACATGTTTATGTTCTTCACACACTTGCGTGTTGACATTGTAGTAACTATCAACAGTAGGCAAAGTGTTTTATTAATACTATCTTAATTATACAGTATTATCACAATATAGCATTGGTAATACAAGCCTGTCAGATAAGCAACACTTTCAGCTTCACACAGTAATAACTATCATCAACAGGTGTAACAACTTAAAGGTATACAGGCCCGTAATGAGAAATTTCCCTTCAACAATACGCATAACCTACTGTCATAGGAACTACCTTTGAATTGTGGCAAAACTGTACGTACTAGCAAAAGACTGAAAACAGTTTTTGAATAATTGTAAAAAGTTGAGGTAGTATAACATATTAATTTTCAGTCACCTGACACCATCCAGACTAGTGTAATCCAAGATTCTCGCCCATGCGTAATTTCAGCTGTGGATACATGTTTAGAACAAAGTTGTGTTGTTTTTGTGACTGTGTAACTTATGTTCGCTATTACAATTGCAGCCTTGGCATTCTGGATGCCGGTAATTGTTATGATATGTTTGGGAAGGCCTGGGAGTCTCCCGCCACGCTTGTATGGCTCTTGGAGACAAATTGTATCTGCCTCTACCTCGTTCAGAAGTCTAGCCAGTTCCATTCCAACCAAAGTGCTCTTATGGCAGTTTACTTGTAAGATCTTCACAGCGGAAGGGGGGGGGGGTATCTAGTAAAGGCACAGTACTTCGGTGCTGTCTCTTTAGAGTAGTAACAAACGCGCCCATGCGCCCTGACGAAGTCCTTATAAACTTCGTCTATGTTTAAACCTTCACCGCTTCGTGCGCATGCTTCTCCTAAGCGTGCAAAGACCTCACGATGGCCGTTTGACAGATTCTCTGTCCTAAGTGTCATTCTATCGGTCAGTTCTGTTGTAGGGAAACATATTTTTATAATCAATTATGTTATTATTGTGTTGTTTGGGGTTTCTGTGTGTGTCCTGTGAAACATCCTGACATTTGTCTTCCCCCTGTTGTCTGTGTGCGCTGGGAAATGTGTATGGATGAAGTATTTTTAACTGTATTATTAGGTAAATGGTTTGTATTTAGCATTGGACTTTCAGTTTCTCTGTTTTTGAAATGTTGTTTGCCCATCTCGAGGTTATTGTGCACCTGAGTGTTTTCTTTTATGGCTATTTCCGTGTGTGTCTGTGCCGTCTGTGCTGCCACCAATAGTAAAACGTACGGGCTTTATGTACGGTCTGCATTTGCTAGAGTCATATTCTGAACGTAGTTTTAATGATGTATTTTAACCCAGTGAACTGTTAGCAGGTGTCGTATCTTCTTGTGTTTCTTGCACTGGTATGTCTGTATGTATATCTGTTCGTTGTTTTTCAGTGTTGTTGGTATGACTGAGGTGCCCTAGGCATCTTTTTGTGTTTATTTTGATTGTTTTGTTAAATTACCCTCTACAATGGTAGAAAATGTCCTCTTCCAGGTCCTCTACTCGTAGCATAAATCCGGTCTGGAAGATCGTCCACTGGAACAAATCGTATTTTATCTGACTTCCTACGTGGTGGTCAATGGCTCCCTGCGGACACATGGCGTCTACCAAATCAGTAATGTTAGAATATCTTTGCTGTATAATGTCACACGTTTGCAGCGATGTAATATTTTTCGCTTCTAGATCTGTTAACTGTTGTATACACACAAGTTGTGGTCAAGCGACTGCACGCCGCCAATCTCTGTTTCAGTTGATGGCGACTTTGTTCGCGCTTGCATATAGTGTTTCTTTGCATATCTATACCTCTGTTTAAGGATGGCTTTAGTGTCTGACCGTTGTCGTTGTACTCCTTGGAAATTGGAAATTTGTGGTAACTTCCTACGGGACCAAACTGCTGAGGTGATCGGTACCTAGGCTTACACACTACCTAATCTAACTAAAACTGACGACAACACACACACCCATGCCCGAGGGAGGTTCAAATGGTGCAAATGGCTCTGAGCACTATGGGACTTAACTTCTGAGGTCATCAGTCCCCTAGAACTTAGAACTACGTAAACCTAACTAACCTAAGGACATCACACACATCCATGCCCGAGGCAGGATTCGAACCTGCGACCGTAGCGGTCTCGCGGTCAGACTGTAGCGCCTAGAACCGCTCGGCCACTCCGGCCGGCCCCGAGGGAGGACTCGAACCTCCGACGGGGGGAGCCGCGCAATACGCCCTAGACAGCACGGCTACCCCGTGCAGCGTACTCCTTGTTAGTGAATGTTGTCGATAATGTCATATTCAGTACGCTCTATTTGCCTGTCGTTCAATCGCTTGTAGGTAGGACAGTCAGCTCCCCTGCCTTATCAAATGTCCGGTTTCTATTTTTGCGTGGTATACACCCAGCTGTGGCTTCCTCTCGGCATTCTGACTTCTTGTGGCCTGGCTTCGCACATTTTCCACAGACTGGTTCTTTATAGCAACGTTTTGACGGGTGACCTAGGCCTCAGCATTTGAAACATTTCTGAACAGCCTCAGAATCTTTTATGTATAGGGACTCGACCTGAATATAAGCTCTTTCGAACCCTTGGAGTGACTTCCAGGACATTATTAACTGTTCGTTTACCTTTTGGGCCTGTTTTGAACTTCATTTAGACTTCCTCATAGAACTCTACCTTAGAGATATGTTATGTGTTATGTTGATCTCATTTAGTTCCTCCAAGAAGTCCTGATCGGTTAGAGTAGTTGCGACCTGATACTCTGCAAGGAGAAATCGGAATTTACTTGGCTCTTCACGTCTAATATCTTTTAGCTGGACTATCTTTTCTATGTTTTACCATGATCTATCTGCTTGTGTTTCCGTTTCTTAGATGGCTGCATTTGCTGTGGATCTGATTGCTTTCATTTTTACGTTACCTTGTCTAGGATTGATTGTTTTAATGATTGTTTCACGTACGCGTTGACGTCTTGACTGTTTTCCAATTTGAAGAAAACACTCGATTGTTTTGATTTGGCTTGATGTCTGCGTTCTTCTACTTTGCTCTTCGGTTTTGAAGCTGAGCCAGCGGCCGCAACTATCGCAAAAGACAGTGGAGTTGACTTATTTTCTGTTCTTAAGCTTTGATTTTCTGATTTGAGATCGGTCATTTCTGATTCCAGAAGGTGAATTCGTTCCAACGCGTCTTGTGCATTGACGTTAGCTAATTCTTTACGTAAACGCTCATTTTCTTTACTTGACTCCTCAGTCTGCCCTTCTAATTTTGTTTGATTGATGATGAGTGCCCAAATTTTAGTTTCCTCTAGTGCTGGTATAACTGTTAAGATTGTTTTAGGCCTGAGTTCGTTTCGAAGTTCCGTAAGAATACCGTCGACTACGGCGATCTTTTCTGCAGTGGACGCATCTGGTGTTCCCGACGATGCCATTTCAGCACAGGTACTTTGTTTTATAGCAACCGTTTTTCTGCAGCTCGGTGTGCTGTCGTTGTGTTTTCCTTCTGAAATAACCGTGATTACTATTTTTGGTGATCCGCTGTCGCTACAAGGACGAGCGGCGGCTGTCGCCAGCAGAGACCAAGTAATTTTCCCCAGTATCCACGCTTTCGCGTGGTTATGGAGACAGCGCAGTCAGACAGGCACAAAGTGCGCGTCCCAAATTCTTCGCTGTGCGAGGCGTGGGGAACAAAAACTACTTATATTTTTGTAAAAGACGGGGCACAAAAAAGTCACACGCTGGCTGAATGATGTTTCGCGGCCCTGTTGCTGCTTTGCTTGTTGCTACTCACATACAGACGCCGTTGTTGCTGACGCGTCTGCTGTTTCTGCAGTCGCTGACGTCACACGCCGCCTCCGCCATTGAAGCCGATGTCCCCGGTGGCCGGTGGTGCGTCAGCTGATACCGATGCTGCCGCTACTGCTGATGTAAGTCGCGCTGGCGTTACGCCAACTGACGCGCAAAGCGACTTGGTGAGCCACGACGCGAGCCGCGGAATAACAACTATTACACAAAGGCGAAAATCACGATGAGTATTTGCACGTCTTTTATGATTGCAATATCAACCGTGCGGACTGCACACACTAACAGCACCTTCAATGGCACTACATGCACTAGCCAATCCAGCGCGAAAGTTAGTGGATTCCGCTTTCCAACATAAATGCGTTATACGATCGGAGCGGACGTTAACGGGCTACCAACACGGCGCCCATCTTGAAAAGCACACAGAGATATCATCAGTGTTCATATTCTGTGCTTGTATGGGATTACCAACAGCTACTCTACAGGTTACTGCTCCAATTTTCGGTGGCCTTCCTGGGCTCAATGCTGCACCTACCCCAAATTTGGTTTCTTGTGATACACTCAGGGCGGTGCGTGTTGCGTCTTCCAGGTTGATCATTGCAGATCGTTGGTGTTTCTATGCATAATCCTTTTTGGATGGCAGAACGGTGGAGTCGCTGTTTGCTTAGCGCCCTCCATTTCCCCAACTGTCCACTTTTCCTTGCGCAGCTGTCCCGTGTGATCAGAAGTCTCGCCGTAGCGAGGCTGGCCCATTTATTTCCTCTGCCATTCAGCTGCCTGCTACCCTCGTCTCTGCCATCTGTGCATGCCGTACCTGCACATGTCTTGCCATAACAATTACTATCTCCTACGTATATCAGAAGTACAAATGAAGACATGCGCGGAAAAATGGGCTAACTCTCAAACGTAAACTCTTAAGAGATAAGTGTTGCCAACTGTTGCTGGGATCTGGAACTATCAAAATTGACATTGGCCTCATCCCTAAATGATATGTAGCTATATATGACGGTAGTGTCTGTTCCCGAAAGAACAGTTACGGTTGATGACCATGCTGCTTTGCTTGAATGAAATGATAATTAAATGGACACCCTAGCTGCAAAGAGGCGATGATATACTTCATTGAGGACATGTTGAAAATGTGTGCTCCGACCGGGACTCGAATCCGGGATCTTTTACTCATATGGCAGACGCTCTATCCATCTGAGCCACCGAGAGCACAGAGGGTAGTGCGACTGTAGGGACTTATCCCTTGCACGCTCTCCGTGTCCCCCTGTCGGTTGATGACCATGCAGCTTTGCTTGAATGAAATGATCATTAAATGGACACCCTAGCTGCAAAGAGGCGTTGATATACTTCATTGGGGACATGTCAAAATGTGTGCTCCGACCGGGACTCGAACTCGGGATCTCCTACTCATATGGCAGACGCTCTATTCGTCTGAGCCACCGAGAGCACAGAGGATAGTGCGACTGTAGGGACTTATCCCTTGCACGCTCTCCGTGTCCCCGTGTCCCCAATGAAGTATATCAACGCCTGTTTGCAGCTAGGGTGTCCATTTAATGATCATTTCATTCAAGCAAAGCTGCAAGGTCATCAACCGTAACTGTTCTTACGGGAACAGATACTACCGTCATATATAGTTAAAAATATGGCTTCCCGGCCATTGACCTTCTTGTGCGAACGCGCACGCTATGCCTGAACTCGTACGGGATTTGGTAGATTAATCTGCCACGAGTAATGAGTATGATGGACAAACATCTATTAGGTGCACTACGAATGTAGTGGTATGGACTTGTTGAGAATGTGGGTCTCATGGGGAGCGTGCTAGGGATAAGTCCCTGCAGTCTTACTATCGTCAGTGCTCTCGGTGGCTTAGATGGATAGAGTGTCTGCCATGCAAGCAGGAGATCCCGGCTTCGAGTCTCGGTTGGGGTACACATTTTCAACATGTCCCCAATGAAGTATATCAACGCCTCTTTGCAGCTAGGGTGCATATTTAATTATCATTTGATATGTAGGTATGAAACGAACACCAATTTTGCTCGTATCCAGCAACAGATGGCAACACTTATCTCTAAGCTTCTACGTTATAGGGTTAGCCCGTTTTTCCTCGCATGGCTTCAAATGAATAGATCTCTAATAGAACTGTATTTGAAATTTAAACAAAACTCATCCACCTCTTCAATTTCAGCAATGTAGGTTGCCATATCAACTGTCCTATTTACTTATGTACAAAAGTGTTCACCTTCACAGCTGAGTGGGCAATATGGGGGATGCCATAAGTGGGCCTGGGTTCAGTTCCCGGCCAGGCCGGAGATATTCTCCGCTGGGCAACTGGGTGTTGTGTTGTCTTCATCACCATTTCATCCCCATCGACACGCAACACTCGGAAGCGGAGTCAGATAAAAAGACTTGCACCAGGTGGTCGGGTTCCCCGCAGGTGGGGATACTGGCCAAGCCACACGCATTGTTATAATCATCTACAAAATTAGCAGAGTCTAACTTTTCAATTAATTTATTCACTTACCAAAACAAAAATAAAAAATTTACAAACTCTTAATCTAAACTTACCATCCGCATTATATATTCCATACTTTATTTCATAAAAAAGAGTATTCAGATTATTTTTATCAGTTTTCTTCGACTATCATAGAGTTAAGCTCACTCTGAAAAAGTAGTTACTAGAAGTCGTTAGTTCCTCACCCTTCGTTTGCATTGGTTCCTTAATACCTGCATACTGTCTAATCCTTTAAATGCATTGGTGCAACTAAGGTTTCTCCTAAGATCACATCCCTCATGCTTCCTCCCTCTCTGAGAAAAGCACAAAGAAAGAAATCAAAGAAGCAATGAAACTATATTTAACATTTAGTTGACACAGTATCCACAGCATACCTTCTCTTACACCTCATTCACATAATCTCACAAAAGAAGAAAACACACTTGAAAGGTCTCTGTTGGATTCCTTTCATGTTTAATTTCTTAAATCTGTTGCCATTTATGGAATAAATTCCTCTTCTAAATGTACTGTGGCGTTTCTGACTATCTGGGAGGAGACTGAGCAGTGGAACGTGTTACTTTTACACATAAACAAGAACGATCTGTCACACTACTACACTTTAAAGCACAGTTTATATGTAATTCTTATATGTAATTCATGGCACACAGTCTCATACGGAACCTACATCCGCTTTCTTTTACATACTGTATATGATAAGATACTGTCATCCCCCTTCCCTTTTGTGTGAGAGGATGAATGAGCATATGTATTTCTAGTTGCATGCTTGAGGGTAGCAGACAAGGCTGTCTGCTAGAGAACAGTAGGACCAACGTCGGAACAGGTAGCTACGCTTCCTAAAAGCAAAGAGGTTTCTATCCTTAGTATGGTCCTGTCCGTCCGTTGTCATGTTGGTATAGGAAGCTGCCCCTCTGGCCACTTCCGTTGGTCTTTGTGAGCCACCCCTCAGGAAGCACGCTGGGCAGTAGGGCAGTTGCTGTGTGGCCGTGGCGAGCGTCTGAAGTGGTAAGATCTCCGGCTAAGCGCGTGTCTGTTAAGTCCGTAGGACAATGGATTTCTTAAGTTCAGCCTAACTGAAAATTTTATCACCTTGATTTCAGGTTTAGCTCTAAAATATCTAATGCTATCTTAAAGTGCAGCGGAGTGTAATTCTCGTGTTAAATTCAGATTATTTTGCGGTAGTTGCTTTGTTACTACTTTGTGAGTAAAGTGGAACCACGTGTTGATCAGTAACTCTAACTAAGTTCATCAATCTTAAATGCGAATGTTTGTGTGATTATAACGTCTCGTCTTGACAATATTTTGCAATATAGCAACTTTTCTTTATGTTCAACCCACGTGGAGTGTACTTTGCGAGACCAGTACCACGTGCTTACATAACTGTTTGACCCATCAGATTAATAGTAAGACGTTAGTAACCAGTTCAAGGTTTTTCTTTGGTCAATTGCTTTTCGATCTAATGTATTTTAATTATCAAAGTTATTGTGGAGTTGTACGCTTTGTGTAACCCAAGTTGACCACGTGGAGCATATGGTGTAATCATCAAAGTAGCCCTCAGCTATTCTTTTTGCGAAGACTTCACAAAGAGTTAATATGAATTTAGTATACCAGTGTGTGGTAATTACATGACGGACAGGATTGTGGTATGAACGTAATTTCTTTGGGTAAAAACTGAATCTGTTGGTTGTGGTTAATTTCTTCTTGCTTATGTTTCAATGTTCTTCGTGTGTTATTTTATGAATGCAGTGTTGTATCCAGTCTCCCAATCTTGGCTCCATAGTTTATGTGTTCCGTAAGATTACAATCTCACATTCTTTTCAATCGTAAATAAGGCACCAGCTCAGTTATAACTCACGTATAATATGCTGAAATTCCAATGAACAATCTTAAAATAAATTTCCAAATATAAACTGATTTCTTTCTTTTTATTTAAATTCTCCTTTTTTATATATATATTACCGGTTTTGTATGACTATTAAAAGATTATCATTAATGTTAGTCCGCTTGGTAAACCTAGACTAAATATCTAATGAAACAGTTGCCCAGTAATCCACGGTTAACGTCCCCAGACAGATCACGGCTTTTAACCAGCTTTTATTGTCTATTAGCACCGATCTCAGCATAACAAAATTAGAGTAGCAACATTACACATTTCAGCATACGAAATTAAAGCTGCAACGTTACACATGGCGACCCTGTTCTGTGATTCCGCTAGACTCTGGAATCTCTGAAATGTTAGATTGCGAGCGTGTTATAATCTTAATTTTTTTTCCCTACAGCGCTCAAACAACTTCTGTGTTGTTTCCGAGCAGACTTTCAAAAGATTCACGGCGTTGTTGATCGGCGTTGCGTTGTTTGTCTTGTTGTGTTTTTTATATTTGTGTGTTTTATATGTCTGTGTGTTTTTTTATTCTCGCTGGTAAATTCCACTGTTTCGATCAAAGATAAAAATTTGTTTTGCGTGTGAAAAAGTGTGTACTAGGTTGGGTATCTTTCGTGTGACTGTCGTAATTTTTGGGGACACATTTATTGTGATTAGTGTGTTGCGTACTGAGTATAAATTGCAATAATGCAAACACGTAACCAAGCTAAAAGTAAGCGGTCCAACAACTTAAGCAACATGGACCAAGGGGATAATTTGATTTCCAATATTAACGCGTTGGGCGGTTCCGAAAATGCAATGGGGAATACTTCAGACGAAATGCAAAACAGCACGAACGGGCTCACATCAGAGCCAGAAATTAATTTGCCTCTAACTAACCAAATTGATGTAGCAGAACTCATGAAAGCCTTATTGCAACAAAATAAAGAAAACGCAGAGAAATCCGAGAAATCGATCCGCGAGCTAGGCGAACAAATGACGCAGAAATCAGAAAAATCGTCCCGAGAACAAAAAGAATCATCCGAAAAATCGATCCGCGAGCTAGGCGAACAAATAGACGAAAAACTAATCCAGCAGACAAATAAAGTCGACAAGTCGATGCAGAGAGTGTCCGATGATATCTCACAAAGAATAAACAATCTGGCAAGTGAGATAAAAAGTGATATTATGAAAGAATTAGGCCGTACATTTGAACAAATCGATGATCGTCTGCAAGCTCTAGAACAGAGCAAGCGGAGGGGCGATACCGAATCTAAAGAAAGCGAAGAACGGCTACTTAGGAATTTCCAAGAGCTGAGGGAAGAATGCCAAAGGGAACACCAGCAGTTACTCTCGAGGGTTCAAGAGGCGGAAACGCATGGTCCCACGTCCGTTAGCAACACAATAGCGGACAACAGTTTAGCGATCCACGCGTTGGAACAGCAAATAGAACAATTGAAGCAGACTGGGGCGGAGGACAAGAGACAAATTGATGACAAGATTGCGGCATTAGCGGACACTGTAGGCACGATGAAGCTGACGGAAAGCGAGAACAATACTACACCGGTAGCGGCCGCAGAGACCGAAGAAGTGCGTTCGCTTCTTAGATTTCAGAAGAGACAGTTTGAAGTGAACAGACAACACAAAGCTGTAACAGGCGAATTACAAGAACGCGTGGCGCATCTGGAAAACCGCATGGCGTGTGATTCCGAACTCGCCAATAGCACTAAAAATAGCCGTACGAACAGTGCAGAGAGGGACTCCGGCCACGAAGGAGATTTTGACGACAGGGAAGAATGTAATTTGAGGGGCAGACATGAGAATAATAGAAACATTCAAGGGCCTCGCCAGGAGGAAATGCGGGGATTTGATTTCAAACATTTCCTTACGGTGAGAAAGTTTGAGATATTCCGAAATTCGCAAAAAGGAATACATCCACGAGCATGGCTCGAGCAATTTGAGTTCTGTCTTCCTCCCGACTGGGCAAGTTCACATAAGATAGAATATATGTGTGGCTATTTGGAAGGCGAACCGGCGATTCGCATGAGGTCGGCAGCGCGTCACTGCAACTCCACTCGGGAGTTTCGACAAGCCTTTCTGTCCGCCTATTGGTCGGAAGCGGCACAAGATAGGGTCAAACATGGCATAATTATGCTGCCAAATTTGAACCAGTCTGGTTTCGGCAGCCCTGCACGCCTATTCGACCACATGCTGCAGGCAAATCAATTTTTATACGACCCATACGGGCCTGCGGAACTAATTAGGATATGCATCACCAAATTGCCGATGCACTTGCGGCACGTCATTCTGGCGGGACGATGCAAAGAGGACGTGGAAACGTTCAAGACGCTTCTCCAAGAGTTGGAATACAATACAGGAGAATGCCCGCCTAATCAGGCACAAAGTTATTACGGGGCACAGCAGCGCGATCGCAGTCGTGGCCGTAGTACTAATCAACGGCGTGACTGGTCGTCGCGACGCGAACGGAACAACAATCGGGACAGGCCGTATAGAAACTGGGGTAACAGTCGCGAACACAGGTGGAACAACAGAAATGATCGAGGACGTGGACAAGATCGTGAACGCTACAGGTACGGCAACCAGAATCGATACGATGAATACGGTGGGAATAGGACTGTAGGCGGAGCACCTCATGATGTCGAAATTCGGCCGGCCAACCCTAGAAATAATCCGGCAAATGGAAATGAACAAAACCGGCAATGACAAACGATCAGCGCAGAAGGCACCCAATCGGAAGAAATGAGCGACATGGCAAATGACTAGAAAGGACAGTGAGAAGTAGAGAGGACGGTGAGGAGAAAGAATTGATTAGTTTAAATTTGTGACGTATGCATTTAGAATAATATGTTGGTAAAAATTAATGATAAAGATGTTTCTATGTGATGGATTGAAGTGACGTTTTAATTTTTTTTCTCTCCTTGTGCAATTAGGATTTAGTTTGATTCAAACGTGAAGATAAAAGGTTTCTTTGTGAACGAGTAAAATGCTCTTTATGTTTTTTTTTGTGTGTAAATTGAAAAGAGCCGCTCCTGAGAGAAGCAATATCTGCGTTGAATTAATGAAAAACTCAGGGGAATATCCGATCTGTGGGTATTATGGGTCTGGCAAACCCAGGTCCCCAGCTGTTAGTAGCCTTGTTTCCGATTTTCTGCTTTCAGTGCTACTATCTATCTATTACTATTCTATATGTCAGTATAAATGAGGATCTCTTACTATAGTATGCGTGCTGTATGAATATTTTAAGATAGGAGAACTCTGAGGAAGGAATGAGTAAGTTTGGAATCTTGAAAACAGGATGCGATAATACGATTGTTGAACCATTGGCTTCCAATATGCGATGATATATTAATATTGATGATATATGTCTTTTTTGTTCTTTATAGCTGAGTACGTAAAGTGCTGTCTGTGGATTTCGTAAGTATATTGATTCCCTTCAAGGTGAAAGAAGAATTGTGGTTTGTGTAATTTACGTGGCTCTGAAATATTATTGTGGTAGTCAAATACGAGCACCTTTTCAGCAAATGGAGAATGGAACGGAAATATGGATCCTTTTTGTAGTCTTGATTGATGTTGAGCCAAAGCCTAAAAAAATTATTCTGCGTTAATACTTGTCCTAGAAAACCGACGTTTATGTGTTTTGCTGATGCTGTGAGCATTACAGCTTACTGTTTTCGCTGGTGCGGGATGCACTGCAGCCTATATGATTTGTACTGAGGAAATTTCCCTCTTGAAGGTAGAGGATGATTAAATAATTTTGATTATGGGAACGAAGGAAAGCTTGGTTTAAGGTAATAAGGATAAAGCAAAACATTTGTCATTTAAACTACAGGAGGATTCGGATCTTTTGTGTCTGTTGTAAGTTCAATATGTTAAGATGATACTGTTTTACAGAACAGAGGTGACCACAATTTTGCCATTCATGAGAAATGAATCCAGAATAACCACAACAGGCGAAATAACTGATTTGGAAGCGAAAGGTAACGTAAAGAAGGAACGAAATCGCAGCAAAATGGGTAAGAAAATGTAATATAACCTGTATAATGCAAATATTTTTAACCTTCTCAGATTCATCTGCGTGATTAATTGTTGTGATAACGTAATTATAGGTGAAATTTTCTTACTGTTTTATGTGTGAATATATGAGTATGATACATGTATAATTGCGAGTCTCTTTTCAGGTGTGCGAACTGGTATAAATGTTTTGGCGTGTAAATAACCATTGTTCTTTTTAATGTGTATGTTTAAGGAAAGTTCTCCATATTTATCATGTGACAAGACGTATGCCGCGAGCGTGAAGAAGAGGACGAATTAGAACAATGTTGTAGTGGTATATACACGGTGTTGAAATAGCATTGAAGTAGCTTATTGGCTTAACTAGTAGTGGATAGAAGTAGAATATTGAGTAATGCATGTTTATGGGTAGTTAGTTTGTAGAATAGACAACAGGTGTGCATGTATGTGTGTGTAAATAACATGTGAACCCTATGCTGTCCTGACCTATACTTGCACAAGGCATAATCCTATTCATTTTAGTGAATTAATAAATAGCATTTGATTTATTAAAACGTAAGTGAACCACATTAGTGATGTGGATTTAAATATTATATTGTCAGTTCATTTAAATTTTTATTTTTATACTGTCAAGTCATTTCACTTTTATTTTTTTTACATTGTCAAGTCATTTAAATTTTATTTTATATTGTCGATTCATCTAATTTTTTTATTTTTTTTTTAAAAAATTAAGTCTCACTTTGTTCTTAAAAATTGTGAAAGACAATACTAAGTGGTATTATGTATGACATTTTGTAATCACATAAGGATGATGAAAAATTTCTGTGAATGCAGTTGAGAACCTGAAAGCGAACCGGCAAAACTCTTAAGAGACAGCGGGAGCAGCCGGACTAGTTGTAAACTGGCGGGTTTCCCAGCAGGACACGCTGTCAGCCAGGCCACTTTGGGAGCGCGGCCGACAACAAAAGAAGGTACGCGGCAAACACTTTCCCTTGTACCTGGAGCTAATGGGCGGCCGCCCCGGGCGACCCTTCCTCGAGGCGATGACCTGAGATGGGCGAGTGGTCCACCGCACGGAAATCCATCTGCTGGCAACGCACCACACGCACGCGACCGTGACGAGACGGCCGCGGTGAAACAACACAAGGGGCGTGGAGCCTTTTGACAGGTACTGCCCAGAGAAACTTGCAGACGTCAACGACGCCTATCGACATTTCCTGATGGATGCCTACTGTCAAGCGACAGTAAATCATGGTTCGATGTTCTCTGGTCGCTAAGGGTGGCGCAAAAGAAGAGCCATTAAGTGTCATCCTTGCCCAGGAATATCAAACCGGCGAGCCAATTGAGGATAACCCAAGAATGTAACAACACAAAGGGCGTGGAGCCTTTTGACACTTACTGTCCAGAGTAACTGGCAGACTTCAATGACGCCTATCAACATCTCCTGACGGATGCCCACTGTCAAGCGACAGTAAATCATGGTTCGATGTTCTCTGGTCGCTAAGGGTGGCACAAAAGAAGATCCATTAAGTGTCATCCTTGCCCAGGAATATCAACCTGGCGTGTCAAACGAGGATACCGCACGAATTTGACAACACAAACATGGAACCAAATCGAGATGACGTGACACGGGAGAAACTTCATGAGAGGGCAGAGACGGCGGGATCGCACGCAACAGATGGACAAAAAAATCCCTACTGACAGCTGCGGCGACGAACCCCCCCTCTTTCCCCTATATTGTGCCTCGGAACAGTGGAAGTACTGAGTGTGTCAGTGAACAGTGATTATACGGTTCTTAGTCCAGTGTATATACGTGTGTTTCTGTCAGAGAAACTCTGACTCGTGTGTTTTGCAGGAGTTCGATTTATTGGTGTTTATTAGACTGACTCTTGTATTTTGCAGGTGTTCTATTTATCTTTTTTAGACTTTGACTCTTGTATTTTGCAGGTGTTTTATTTATAGGTGTTTTTTTGTTTTAAATGTTGACTATTGTACTGTTTTATTTATCAATGTTTGTTTTTGTGTGATGTATTAGATTTGTGATATTTTGTTTCGTAAATTCATTGCTGTGGCCTTGCTTCGTTTATCAGTCAGATAGCTTTTTATTCTCATTGAACTGTGATCGATTAGCCTTTGCATGGGGCATATTGACTGTGAGGAACCCCTTAAGGGTAACAATCACATAATTATTGTAGTTTCAGTATAATGACACAGTGCTCATTGTTTGCTAGCTAATTGAAATATAGTAGAGTGATTAAATGAGTGCCACATAGTTATTTTAATTCTACAAATTATTAGTTTTATATGATATAGAATTTTTTTGCGATAACCACTTTGTAAAACATATTTTTTCTCTTATCATTTTGTTGCTTTTGCAGATTGTGCATTGTTATGTTCTGCTTTTTAATACCGATGTTATTTGATGTTCTTTTTTTAATTGCTGTGGCACCTTTGCTATTTTCATAAATTTTGCTTGTTAATAAACAGTCATAAATTTTCCTGTGATCAGTTGGCTCTTGCAGTGAGCAAATACTGGTGAACTCCATAAGGGTAACAACCAGAAATTGTTTTCATATTAATGACACAGGAACCATTGTTTTTACTTGCTGACCGAATTAGGTATACACTACCTTTTAAATAGGTGTCACAGATTGTGTTCTTTTTTTTCTGTTTGAAATTGGTAGATTCTAAAGATGTGTTGAAATTATTGTGTTTTAGCAAGTAGCTGGTGTCCTTTTGCCTTTTCTTTTACACTTTTGGTTTAAGTAGGGTGTGAGAAGCCTGCTTGGGAATGTCCTAGCATGGCCAGAAAATTCCCTGCACAGTCTTTTCCCGGAGCGTTGGGGTTATGAAAGGTCTCTGTTGGATTCCTTTCATGTTTAATTTCTTAAATCTGTTGCCATTTATGGAATAAATTCCTCTTCTAAATGTACTGTGGCGTTTCTGTCTATCTGGGAGGAGACTGAGCAGTGGAACGTGTTACTTTTACACATAAACAAGAACGATCTGTCACACTACTACACTTTAAAGCACAGTTTATATGTAATTCTTATATGTAATTCATGGCACACAGTCTCATACGGAACCTACATCCGCTTTCTTTTACATACTGTATATGATAAGATACTGTCATCCCCCTTCCCTTTTGTGTGAGAGGATGAATGAGCATATGTATTTCTAGTTGCATGCTTGAGGGTAGCAGACAAGGCTGTCTGCTAGAGAACAGTAGGACCAACGTCGGAACAGGTAGCTACGCTTCCTAAAAGCAAAGAGGTTTCTATCCTTAGTATGGTCCTGTCCGTCCGTTGTCATGTTGGTATAGGAAGCTGCCCCTCTGGCCACTTCCGTTGGTCTTTGTGAGCCACCCCTCAGGAAGCACGCTGGGCAGTAGGGCAGTTGCTGTGTGGCCGTGGCGAGCGTCTGAAGTGGTAAGATCTCCGGCTAAGCGCGTGTCTGTTAAGTCCGTAGGACAATGGATTTCTTAAGTTCAGCCTAACTGAAAATTTTATCACCTTGATTTCAGGTTTAGCTCTAAAATATCTAATGCTATCTTAAAGTGCAGCGGAGTGTAATTCTCGTGTTAAATTCAGATTATTTTGCGGTAGTTGCTTTGTTACTACTTTGTGAGTAAAGTGGAACCACGTGTTGATCAGTAACTCTAACTAAGTTCATCAATCTTAAATGCGAATGTTTGTGTGATTATAACGTCTCGTCTTGACAATATTTTGCAATATAGCAACTTTTCTTTATGTTCAACCCACGTGGAGTGTACTTTGCGAGACCAGTACCACGTGCTTACATAACTGTTTGACCCATCAGATTAATAGTAAGACGTTAGTAACCAGTTCAAGGTTTTTCTTTGGTCAATTGCTTTTCGATCTAATGTATTTTAATTATCAAAGTTATTGTGGAGTTGTACGCTTTGTGTAACCCAAGTTGACCACGTGGAGCATATGGTGTAATCATCAAAGTAGCCCTCAGCTATTCTTTTTGCGAAGACTTCACAAAGAGTTAATATGAATTTAGTATACCAGTGTGTGGTAATTACATGACGGACAGGATTGTGGTATGAACGTAATTTCTTTGGGTAAAAACTGAATCTGTTGGTTGTGGTTAATTTCTTCTTGCTTATGTTTCAATGTTCTTCGTGTGTTATTTTATGAATGCAGTGTTGTATCCAGTCTCCCAATCTTGGCTCCATAGTTTATGTGTTCCGTAAGATTACAATCTCACATTCTTTTCAATCGTAAATAAGGCACCAGCTCAGTTATAACTCACGTATAATATGCTGAAATTCCAATGAACAATCTTAAAATAAATTTCCAAATATAAACTGATTTCTTTCTTTTTATTTAAATTCTCCTTTTTTATATATATATTACCGGTTTTGTATGACTATTAAAAGACTATCATTAATGTTAGTCCGCTTGGTAAACCTAGACTAAATATCTAATGAAACAGTTGCCCAGTAATCCACGGTTAACGTCCCCAGACAGATCACGGCTTTTAACCAGCTTTTATTGTCTATTAGCACCGATTTCAGTATACCAAAATTAAAGTAACAATCTTACACATTCAGCATACCAAATTAAAGCGGCAACATTACACACTGACATATAAAAATAAATTATGATCAGTATAAATTTTCTTCAGTCACATCTTCATTAATTACTACCTTTATTTCCTGTTTTATTCCATCTGTCATTGCCTCTGATATATCATTCTTTTAATTTCCGAGCATTCTGGGATTGTTCCACACCCCCTCTTTCGGTACCCCTTGTATCTGATCTCATTCTCCACGATCCACGATCTACAAAACACAAAGAAACATCAAAAATCTTTAATAAGCTAGTACAGACTTCTTTTTCTGGCTGCTGGCCGCTTTACTGTTTCCTTCCAGTCTGCTTCTCTCTTGTCTGCGATCTCCATCTAATAACAACATCAAACATCTTTAATAAGCTAGTACAGACTTCCTTTTCTGGCTGCTGGCCGCTTTACTGTTTCCTTCCAGTCTGCTGCTTTCTTTTCTGCGATCTCCATCTAATAACGTGCAAGAGAAGGAATTTTCTAGCAGATTACAAAAATATTTCTCTACCAACTACAGACATAACAAAATAAGATCCTAGGACCCAAAATCCGTCACGTAAACGAAAACGTGTGTTCTACATATCGCTGTCTGGCTAGTGTTCTAATTGTCTATGCGTCCTTTTGTAACCTGCTCCTGTCGCAAACAGCAGTGAATGTATTCACATAGTTCATGGGATTCTATCTTCAATAAATCCTCGTTTGACATGGATTTGCCATAATCACAATTTCATCTATTGTATTTAATTTCTTGTGGTGCCTAGTCCACCATACTTTCAAA